>NW_023592844.1:0-30785 GCF_014839805.1 Manduca sexta | reverse complement strand
TCAAGTGGCAGTGGGCGGGCACATAGCTCGTAGAACTGATGGCCGTTGGGGCAGAAAAGTTCTGGAGTGGCGACCACGAACCGGGAGACGCAGCGTAGGCAGGCCCCACGAGATGGACCGACGATCTGGTCAGGGTCGCCGGAGTCCGATGGATGAGGGCGGCCCAGAACCGGTCCCTGTGGCGCTCAATGGGGGAGGCCTATGTCCAGCAGTGGACGATTCAAGGGCTGAAATGATGATGATGATGATGAAGCTACATACGTGTTAAGCATGTAGATAACGGTGTCAATAATGATACAATTTGGTAGAGCTACTCACATCGAACACGAAAAAAAGGGATTGTTTTACTGGAGTTTACGTATAATTAGTACAGCCTCGTAATATGAGTACTTTCTATTTACTTTTGTTCCTATATTTTTGCTAAATATGAAAAGATAATCGTTTTACAGCTGACAAATTCAGTTATCGGCTCCCAGGCATTTGGAAATAAGCTTGGAAAATATTAGGTTTTCGTAGCTCTGTAACGTAGCCCAGATTTAACCCAATCTTGTGAGAAATTGCATCAAGATTCAGTATCCAACAGTTTGTATTGCTGATTTATTTTATTATACGAACAAAATGGGTATCTTGTGAATAATCCATGAGACATCCTTTCTACTGGAAACCTTTTGTACAACTATTTTCTTTCTTTTTATTTATAGTATGTACGGTTCATTTATAATTAAAGTTTAATGCGTATAAAAGATACAAGGAAATAAACCAGTTCAGGTCGGTCGGGTTGTTTTACACGCATAGGCGCGAATAGGCAGCCGGAGCAATTAACCAGGCACGTAATAGTGCATGTCCTATCGCGATGGCGGCAGACCGGAGATCGAAGGCGAAATTGGCAATTAGCCAGATATTACGCGTTTCAACACCCCATTAATTCGTCTGTCGGGGCCCAATCAGGACAAATTTCTTACCAACACGTCTCACTAGTAGTCAGTATCTACATCATGTAATCAACAGGTTGTAACATTGTGCGTATAGAAGGAAAGGAAGTTGTTTTATACTCTATTTTATATTTATATTACCTACTTAAAAGTCTGCAATTCAAAAATTCGGGCCCCGTGTTGACTAAGCTTACCTCAGATAGAATCAACAACCGCCTTATTTAATAAAAAAAAAAAACACGGAAACGGATTTCTAACAAATGGACTGGAGTCATTCTTGCATTAATTCGTAAATTATGAACAAAGCCACAAAGCCATAGGCTCTCTTAAAAGAGTGGGATAGTTTTGGGCATCCCTCTCATACCATTTTTATTTGAATATAAAGATTATTATTTGTATAGACAAAATGCAACTAAACCTCTTCTTAACCTTCTTCGATGATCTGGTGTTCAACCGCAATTCGTCTGGCAGTTTGATGTACCGGCAATGATCGTCATTGTTTTAGATAATTATTACTCAGGTGGCTAAATTCTCTTTTGAATATTGCCATAAATATGAAGAAATTTAATCAATCCTAAATAATATTATTATATAGTTTATTTACTTTTGACGAAAAGTACTGAATCCACGTATAAAATCTGTAGGTACTTACTATGCCAAAAATTATAAAACTTGGAGTATTTATGTTCTTTTAACCTATTCTCGGAAATAATAGAACACGAAACCAGTACACTAGATATTATGCACACAATCTATTTGGGTAAGAATTTTGACAAACATTTTATATTATTTCAGAAGGATACCCAAAATAGGAGATCTTATATGACGAGTGATGCAACACTGTCGAGTGGAGTATCGTACAAGAGGGCTTTAGAATTTTCTTAAACTATTTATGTCATTTATAAATGTTCTGTTTTGACCATTGATTAATTTACATCATAATATATAACGCCAGATGAAATAATAAGGCAAATACCTAACTAATTGTTGGCAGTAGGCTACACAAAATTGATATTTATCTGCTGTCAGGAATTGAGATTTTTCAAAACACGTAATATTACTTATGCATTATGCATTTTGTTATGCCTAGAGTAGACGCACTATACAACCCTATTAGAAGCAATACATAAAGTCGTAAGTACAAAATTAAGGACGTAGATATTGTAGGATAATTTAAACCCGACAGTAATTTAAAAAAATGGAGGCATCACTAAGATGTTTTTATTACATAGATACGTTGTCCGAGCTCAATACTGGCAAGACGAAAGTAAGGCAATTCCCCGACGTTCACTTAGTCAACCTCGAACCACTGTTGTGGCTAGTCGGCTTACTACCTATTTGTATTCTATTAATTAAATGCCTTCTCGTGTTTTTAGACGATGTACAAATTATACAGCAACTATAAAAGAAAAAAACGTTTCATTTCATGTGTAAGTATACACTATTTAACTTATTATTTATCAAATAAACCGAATGAATTTTATTCGACTGTCATGGCGACGGCGCGGCGGTCGACGCTCGCGTCATGTCAATGCGAGCTGCTAGGGGAAGATGGGTAATGACTGTCTCAGGCCTTATAAACCTACTATTTCTGTTTTATAATATAATAACACGGTATGAAATAAAATCATGTAATAAGTAATAGTTTAATTTAAAAATACATCAAATACTTGTAAATATTTACGGTTCGATCATTTCCTAGAGAGTGACATATACGTAACCAAAAATAATGTTAAAAATCACATAAATGCAAAAGGTCACATAATCCTTCCTAATGTAAAGGATATTCAAATTATTAAAAATCGGATTTTAAAATCGTTTGTAAGTTGTAACGACGTATTTCAGTCTTTAAATGTTCATTCCCTAGAGCAACACCCGACGTTTAATCATAGATTACACCTTATCCGCGCTGTTATAGATAAATTCATTAATGTTCGCATACATTTCGCACACAAAACTAATATAGATTGTAAAACTGATTATAAAAGACAAAAAAGGAATAAATTAAGTTTGTTTGAAGTTATATAAAGTAAACACGCTGGCGCTAAATAACTAGAGTTTTATGATGGAGACGATGATATATTATATCTTAAAGAATTTTTGTATACCTAGTCTTACGTACATAGAGCATTTAAAGCAATTAATATATATTTTTTTTTTATATAGTTCACCTTACTGTCTAAAATAAATGTTTCTCTGCTCACACAATAAATTGTTTTATTAAAATGAAGTGTCCAATTTTCCCCAAATTTCTCTGATTGTAGGTCACACGCGCTTTGGCCAATGAGCGTGCGGCACTAAAGTTGTTACGTAACTGTCGATGTATATATATCCTTTTCTAACGAATGTATGCTGCATCTTTTTATTCCTTCTTCGAACCAATTTGTAATTATATGTATAGGTACGTGACTATAGCACATAGTGCGCCGTTTTTTTGTGCCATTTTGTTAGTGTATGCCGCGTCTATTTGTAAAACGTCATTGGAGGCATCATATCTATTAATATTGACACATACGTAGGACAATGTTCGCAACCATTATTAGCCTTTTATAAGAGAATCCCACATGATAATACTAGACTTTTAATTTGGCAAACTTCGTTAACGAGGTCGGTAGTCGGCTGTAAAACAAACGCCTACTGGTTGGTGGGCGGCCTCAGAGACGATTAAATATTCGTTTCTAGTGTGGATTAGTGAGACTAAAATTCTGACATAGTCGCTGCTAATTGGTAATCCTACATATCAATTTATCTCTTACACGGATAATGCCTACCTTTTATCATGACCATACACAGGACAGTTTGATCTTGGACGTTATTATATATATATTTTATATTGTGATATAGTCTAGTTTGCAATCAAAAAATCAGACAACGCTATTACGATACATCGAAATCGCTCCACAGTTTCAATAAATCTTAGAACTAATATTAAGCGGTTCATTGTATTAACAACTGCAGTGTCTTCCCCGAAGGCATCGATCGAGTGCGGTTAAGATAAAGTCATTGAAGAGTTAAATCGGACGGAAAGTTCAGAATGGTGCCACTTCATAATGAGTTACAGACGCAGTAGTTACCTCGTGTCCAACTCTATGGCTGCTGGACTAACAATAATTCGAACGAGTTCTTTGAACATTTTACATGCATAGTTAACAGAAACTCAGTTTTTATTATGCTAATCTAGTAACGTAAAAAGATTATAAGTTTTTTTTCTATTGCCATTGCGCAAGTCATACGCCGTATGATTCAAATGTACAAAAGATTTATTAGACTGAGTAAGTGATAACATAGTATCCTAATCGGATAACATAGTATCTAAAAAGCTTTACCTACTCATGACGATTTCTTTATTTAATAAAAAGTTCACAAACCAGCAAGAACTTTTTTGTTGATAATGCAAAAACCGCGACAATGATCGCTTTAACATCCTAACTTATACAATTCTTGGATTGATACCTGCCTACCTAAGGAAGGAAGGAATGAATAGAGATTACAGTCAGTTAGTCAGTTTTTGGTTTGACGATAAAAAAAAATAACAATAAGGTCAGGTGGGGCAAGTGCGCCGACGGGGTAGATGCACCTACCGTAAAAAATCGAGAACTATTGATGTTATACAATTACCGCAATCTTACATCTATGCTACTAACTGAAATACAGTTCCACTAAAAACATAAATGGCTATGTTCATTTTAATACGATTTATTCGCCATTTTATTTTAAGTGTCATTTAGACCTGTAAACCGAGATGACCCCGTGAAAGATAACATCAAATATTTCAAGATATTTAACATATTTCTGTAAACCAGTAAAGTGAATACATAGTTTAAACATTTTATTTTAACTTCCTGCCTGAATTTTATTTATATATACTAAAATAAAGGATTTTTTAGCAATGCGAAAAAATGTACCTAAAAATTGTCGAGTAGGGCAAGTGCGCCACAGTTAATAGTCGTATGGCGCACTTGCCCTGATCCATATATAACCAACCTTTTTGAGAATAAGTTTTACTAATATGAATTATTGTTATTAAAATGTTATACTTAACAGCAGATTTTTTGTACTCAAGGTATTTTGTTTTGAGCCGACTTAAATAAAAGGGCGTATTAGTTAATTCGTTTTACAAAGAAAAACTGAAATACCTTGGTGTAGAGCAACTTTACGTGAATAGGTTGCAACTGTTCGATCAGGCACGTTATCTGATAATGCAGCTCAAACATATCAAATGTCATAAGGCCAAATTCTAAGTAATTGAGTTATAACGCATTCAAAATTGTTAATTTCTACATTTTTGTATGTTTTTAGTTTTAGAAATAAAATGGATTTTATATTAGGGCTACTATTTTTTTATTCCAACACATCCGCACACAAAACTCTAATAGCAAAAAATTATATATCAAAAAAATCTAAAATGTTTTCAAGCCCTGATTTACGTATATATGGCGCACTTGCCCCGAATTTGATTTGACAGCCATAGTTTGTTATAATATTGAGTGATTAAAAATTATCCAAGAGCAATGCGAGTAAAACTTATTTCTCTATGGACTAAAGTGTGTGTTTTCTTTATAATGTTTCATATTGGCAGTTTTTTTACACAGGCGCACTTACCCCATTTCCGGAGGCAAGTGCGCCTACTACCATTTTTTTACTTTGAGCAAAATATTATTAATTTATGGTCCGATTTCCTTGAATGGCTATAGGTTGTTATCACAAAATACCAAATATTCTTAAATTAATAAAATTACATTCTTAAGTCAGCACAAAAAGAAATTATTTTGCATTGAATCCAGCTATGAAAATTTTATGGCGCACTTCCCCCGACTGACCTTAATTGATAGTATTGGACAGCTGTCTGAGGGCTCATCCTAAATTTTGCAAAATATAGAGCCTTCCGATTCATGCTTTAGAGAAAAAGGACTACCTATCTACATATTATGAGAAGTAAGAGTATACTCAGAATTATGTCATTTCCATCAACGATTAAACAACAAGTCACAAATAATCGCAAGAATATAAGTCTACCCATGTTGTCTTCTAAGGGCCTCTTTCAAAACTTTTCTAGTAAATGTCAGTCTTCATATAAATGTCTAAGCCGACCATATACAAAACTCATTCTCTAGTGTATGCTCGCAAATAAATGGTAATAAAACCAGTATTGTCCAAATTAGGTGTTTAATAAGATAACTGCCAAATAAAATTTACTTGAAACTTGTGAAACAGGCCTATTTATTTTTATCTTAATATATTGTTCTCCAATTATTTTACGACCTCAACAGTTTGACCTTTTGATACTTCAATGCCAAGTTCAAATTAAAATTAATTAGAAAACTTAATTGTCTTTTGGATCTTTAACTGTCATTGGATTGCCTCGGTGGCGTAGTTGTACTGCATGCGCGCTACGGCAGTGCTCCGACGTCCTGGGTTCGAATCCCGAACCAGGCAAAGTGATATTTGAGTTTTTCAGCTCAGTTTCAGCTCGGAATCTGGAATTGATGCCCGATATGGCTATAGGTTTGCCCCTTTTCACATTATGGCACGGAACACCTTCGGCGAAAAGTTGGTGCTCTGGTTGCGCCGCGTGTGTTTTTTTATTTTCTTTAAAAAACTTAATATCTTGTAAAAACGAATATGGTTTCAAACTAGAAGAAATAGTTATATAGATTATGCTAATAATCTGTGAATTTTCCAATGTATGAGATTATACTGTCTATGTTACGATACTATCAAATAAAATAGGTCAAAATGTATAAAGGTGAAGGACGCTTAATTAATCGCGAGCCTGCTGCCAGCACTTGGCCGGCGTTGCTCGGAACACACCGTTTCGCTAGATTACTACTGCGCGATTTAGCAAACCTCATCTACAATCGCGCCGATGAAACCCCTGCTAATGGCTTTCCATCAGCAGGATAGGCCGCGCGGATACGTGCTTTTAGCTCTACCAAATTATTTTACTTCAAGACGGGAATAGGTACGGCAATTCTAGGAACTTATGTTACCTCGTCTACGTGGTTAATGGATGCAGATAATTGTTTATGCAATCGAAAAAAATTAAATTAAAGCCATACATTTGAAAGCTCCTACGGTAAATAAAATAATTTCCGTTTTATAACAGCAACTCAATTTAATTTGTTAAAAGCGGATACTTAATGTAAAACAGTAAGTAAACTAATAAATGTAACTAAAAGTAATAATTATGCTAGGATAAAACTGCTCGACGCTTCTTTGGGCTGTTACAATGCACATTGTCTAATAATATCGATAACATACACAACGTATGTAAGAAAATTCTAAATATAAATATAGAAGTAGTAAAATTGCGGTGCGCGGTGGACGCGATGCTTTCTCTTTTCGCGTGAGTGTACGTAGCTCGCAATGCAGCGGTCGAGGGTCGTGCACTATTCAATATTCAGTAACATATCGCCTTACCTCGGGCAGCTCGTCGGGCACCTTGCCCATCCATGACAGCGACAGGATGGTGCAGTCACACTTGGCATTCACGTTTCTCTCGAAGTGAAGATGCATATTCGCTGATCTAACTTACACGAATAACTTAAATTTCAAACAGGCATTGTCAAATCACTGAAAACAGTCGTGTACGCGCGGTAATGAATAAAATCGCGGCGACTCGAGCACGCTGCGTTCGGTGCACATTTTACAGGAATTAATTTGACGGTGTTAGTTTAGGCAATGGTTAACGGTGGTGGAGGTACGGGGTGGGACGGGAGCGCGTCGGCGGTGCGTCGGTGGCACTCGGCCGACGTGACAGAGGGTGACAGGCGAGCCTTCGGCCTCGCAGCGGGCGGCGCAGGGTATTGATTGCGCGGGACGGCGCGCCTGCGAGCGACCTCTGCCGGCCGCGCGAACAACACGCCACGCGGGAAAACCCAAGGAAAACACATTGAGAGGGCGCTGAAAATTTAAAACTCTGCTCTGGCTGGATATTATGCCACGAACGCTACGGGAACAAGCGCCATATCTGTATTGTACGTCGGCTTCCTATTTATTCTAATGTTGTTTGTAAATATTCGATGTCCATCGTTTCAATAGCCCGTTGCGGGTGAGTTTTCTACTGAAATTCTTATTTTAATCTTATTTTCTTTTATAAGGAACAATTTAGAGGTAAAATTTGTTCCATATATACATAGATGTGAAAAATATATTTTCATAACCAATGCTGGATGTAAAGCTAGTGAATATTTAAAGATTACTTCCCTTCCCAACGAGTAGTCAGAGTAATATGTGCTCTATCTCCTAGCAGATGTTCTTACTTAGAGATTATTAATTCATAATGAAATGCGGAACATACTTTAGACGCTTTAATTAAAACATGATACAGAAGGTTATTCAAAGAAACAAATATTAGGGAAGCATTCCATTTATTTAACTTACATAATTGAAAATATCACAAGCAAATGATATCACAGACTTTTCAGACATATTATCAAACATGTTTAGATGATTCGGACTTCTTCCAGATCACCCCACGTCGGGCCGGTCTTCACTTTGACCGGCAGCGGAACTCTCAACTTGACCGTTTCTTCCATCACCTGTTTCAACACGGCTATGAAAGAGTTCTTGTTCGACTCGAGCACTTCGTAGATTAATTCATCGTGCATTTGCAAGATGAGGCGTGGTTGTGAGCACTGCCGCTAGTTTTAGTGTCTATAGCGCACATGGCTGCTTTGGCGATATCCGCGGCTGACCCTTGAATAGTCGTGTTCACTGCTTGACGTTCTGCAGCTCCTGGAATGGAAAACATTACATTGTTTTGTTACATGTAACGGTAATATAAATTGAATGCTATCGCGAAGGGACAAATTGCACAAGGCGCTGACTCATTAGGCCACCCTCTTCCCTGCCTACAATTTGTCGCGTGGCCGCTTTCCTTTCACACAGGACGCCCGCTAGTCAATGATATTCAAAAAGTAAAGATACCCCATACCCTAACAAATAAAACGAAAAATTATACTGTACGCACTCTTACACAATAACACATTATTTAACATTTCATTACATACAGATGTAATATTAATATATATGTACCTAAGTTTTCCCCTTCTTTATACTACTCATATTTAACCCATACCATGTTTTAACATTGCCGCAATACTTAATATCCCGACTTTAATTAAATTTTATTTGTCACAAACAGTAAAACGAAAGCATAGATTTAGTACAACTCTGTTTAAATCTCAGTTCCTTTGCAGCCCGCGCAGATAATATACTTCCACTACATTACACGCTTCAAAGCCTCAGTTAAGTACCGTAAACACGTCTCTACGTTAATGCCCATTAAAATCTGCGCCCACTAGTCACTACAATATAATAAATATTTATTAAAGTATTATTGAACTATATTTTTATCAAGTTCTTTAAATACCTGAATAAGGGATAGAAAATAAATATTATCTGTATTTGAAGCAAGATTCAAAAGACTTTATACAACAGGTAACGATCATAATATAACATAACAACAGGTAACCCCTATTATTACTCCGAGACTTGTTGCTGCTTTTGAAAAACACGACTCATAGCTATCTTTTCTTTTCAGTGTTCATTAGAAACTTCTTGGAACGATACCTAGCGTGTTTTAGTTTAATTTTAATATGGAATTTTGCTCGCGGCACCCTAAGCTGTTTTGGAGGGTGGATTTATAAAGAGCCTGTTTTTTATTCTGGCATGATTAAATAACTTCACTGCACCTTATGTCCAGATAAGATACTGAATGACAACAGTTGGCTATCTTATACTATTTGACACAACCATACTGGCATCCTTAGATTCTGATTGTATATCATAAGCGACTGAGTACCCACCACCGTATATAAAGTAAAAATTCGCTATAATGGATATTTACAGCGAGTCCCAAACATTTGGAAAAATAGGCCGCCATTGCGGCTATTGTTAAAAAACACACATCTTTCATTAGTCGAAATTTTGTTTGACTGTACTATACCTACCGTTTTTTCCCCGCAGTAAAAATATATACCGTAAAGTGCTGACTGCAACTCTGCAGTTGCAGTCAGCACTTTACGATATATATTTACGACTAGCTTTTGCCCGCGGCTCCGCCCGCGTTATAAAGTTTTTCAGGCTAAAGTTTTCCGTTATAAAAGTAGTAGTTTCCCGGGAGCCTATGTTCTTCCCAGGGTCTCAAACTGTCTCCATACCAAATTTCATCTTAATACGTTGGGTAGTTTTTGAGTTTAACACGTTCAGGCAGACAGATGCAGTGGAGGACTTCGTTTTATAATATATTTTTAGAACTTTTAAGAGGAACAATCCCGTCATACATCATTGTTGCATAACTTTAACCGTTTACGCAGCGCACGCAACGGAAGCTCTCAAAACTAATAAATTGTCCCCGTTTTTGCAACATGTTTCATTACTGCTCCGCTCCTATTGGTCATAGCGTGATGATATACAGCCTATAGCACTCCACAAATAAAGGGCTATCCAACACAAAACGAATTTTTCAGTTCAAACTGGTAATTCCTAAGTTTAGCCATTACTGCTCCGCTCCTATTAGTCATAGCGTGATGATATATAACTTAGAGCACTCTACAAACAAAGGGCTATTCAACACAAAAAGAATTTTTCAGTTCGAATCGGTAGTTCCTGAGATTAGCCATTACTGCTCCGCTCCTATTAGGTATAGCGTGATGATATATAGCATATAGCACTCTACAAACAAAGGGCTCTCCAACTTAAAAAGAATTTTTCAGTTTGGACCGGTAGTTCCTGAGATTAGCCATTACTGCTCCGCTCCTATTGGGTATAGCGTGATGATATATAGCCTATAGCACTCCACGAACAAAGGGCTATCCAACTTAAAAAGAATTTTTCAGTTTGGACCGGTAGTTCCTGAGATTAGCCATTACTGCTCCGCTCCTATTGGGTATAGCGTGATGATATATAGCCTATAGCACTCCACGAACAAAGGGCTATCCAACTTAAAAGAATTTTTCAGTTTGGACCGGTAGTTCCTGAGATTAGCCATTACTGCTCCGCTCCTATTGGGTATAGCGTGATGATATATAGCCTATAGCACTCCACGAACAAAGGGCTATCCAACGCAAAATGAATTTTTCAGTTTGGACCGGTAGTTCCTGAGATTAGCCATCACTGCTCCGCTCCTATTGGGTATAGTGTGATGATATATAGCCTATAGCACTCCACGAACAAAGGGCTATCCAACAGAAAAAGAATTTTTCAGTTTGGACCGGTAGTTCCTGAGATTAGCCATTACTGCTCCGCTCCTATTGGGTATAGCGTGATGATATATAGCCTATAGCACTCCACGAACAAAGGGCTATCCAACGCAAAAGAATTTTTCAGTTTGGACTGGTAGTTCCTGAGATTAGCGCGTTCAAACAAACAAACAAACAAACAAACAAACAAACTCTTCAGCTTTATATAATAGTATAGATATATATTAGATACGATAAAGAGAACTAAGGAATACATTAATATTGCTATAAATAATGTGTTAAAATACCTTTACTAAAAACTACTTTTCACTATATAAGGTTGTATTTAATGTGTAATCTACTGGAAAATATTGAAGAATAAAATATAACAACTCAACTCACCTTTTTTATACAGCACATTACTGTTGATGTGGGGCAGGTACCGCCTCCTTTTGGTGAGCGTTTCCACGTAACCTTTGCTCCGGCAGTCGTCGATGACTGATTGCGTGAACCTCCTCACAGCCGGGTAAGTATTATAAAAGGAGTCCATAAACGCGGCGGCCTCCATCTCCGACACGTCGAGATACTGAGCTAATGTTTTATTGCCCATTCCGTACAAGATTCCGTAACAAAGTTGCTTCGCCTTTTGACGGAGATCGTCGTCCACCTACAAATGTTTTATTTTTCAGACGCCGTATAACGTATTTGTGTGAGTTTTATGCCTCGTGTGGGGATATTGAAAATCTTTAAGAGGGGTGATCTTTATGAACCTATTCTGGGTTGAATACTTTTTTATTTTCATAAAAATAATTTTGATTACAAATGACGTAGGTATATTTTTAGAGATGGTCTTAATTCTAAAGTAGATTTCATACTTTACATCAATTAATAAGCTACGGCCAACACATGCTATCAAAAAACTAAATTATTAGGTATCTCTATGCATGTTCTCTTGATATATTTTCATTATCTACAAAAATGCAATGAAAAACTTTGAAGTGAAAAGTTCTAGAACCGAAACTCACATTTCTCCTTTAATAGTTCATACTTCATACCATACCTACCAACTAGACTTTGGCTGCTAAAAGATAGTAGGAAAAAGTTAACAACAAACACCACAAACCTCCTCTTCCGGCAAATTGCTCCACGAAGACGCTATAGATTTGAACACGTCGACATCCGACTTCATAATTCTCATCAGTACAGGGTCTTCGCTGAAATGCGTCAGCACCCTCATTTCCAGCTGACAGTAATCAGCGGACACCATCACGTGACCTGGCGCTGCCTTGAATATGTTCCTACAGTTGAACTCCATTAGGTCTTCGCTCGTGACCTGGTTCAGGCTGAGGTAATGCAGTGGAATAGAGAATGTCCGCGGAACATTCTGCAGGTTTGGCTCATGCATGCTGATCCTGCCGGTGCAGGTGTGCATTGTATACGAAGGATTTATTCTGCCAATAAAATAGACTATTACATTGTTTCGTCCATAAGATTATATTTGTACTACGACATGTGAAAATATTCCCACTTTGCAAAATACGTATACTTCGCACATTTTCTTTTTCTGATTGCTGATATTTTAATATTATATGCTTCCTGATCGTTATGCATGAACTGCTCCCTATTAAGCAGGTCCGTTGGAATAGAAAATGTCATACATGTTAATCCTGCTTACATGCATCTCATGATTCACGAATATATTGAACTGAATTATTTTACCTAAAAAGAGTCTTTTAGCTTTAGAAAAGGTTTATTAATATAAAATTGTAATTATGTAGATTGCCTTCTACATAATAATTACTATTATTTATTTAATAATTACACTTAAAACAACACTTGATTAATTCAGGGTTAGAACACATCGATCAGGTAAGGCAATCAAAATTGGAAAAACAATAATTGCAACTTATTCAGTTCTGGTTATTGTTATGATTTGTACACTTAATTGTAGCACTAGAAAATATGTGCGATCATTTAGACCATTAACTATAGCACCTGATCGTATAAAACGGGCCAGAGTCGGACTTGCACACCAAAGGTTCTGTTCAGCAAGGTTTTGGTTTTACCATTAACTAAAGTATGATTAATATTGTTTCAGTTGATGCATATTATAATTTAGTATGGTATTATCTGCCGTAGAAACTTCTATGATAATTATAACCCGCTACCTTATAGGGTTTAAAAGGCGAGCATTTAAAATTCAAACAGAGATCTACAGACGACGCAGGCTTAGTAAATGGCTTTTATTGTTAACCTACATATGGAACCCTAAAATTAACCTTTATTTGCTGTAATAGAATCTTTCCAAGAGAAAATATGAGTCCATTAGCGCTGCGCTCGGTTGACATCTTACATAATGGCATTGCAACAGATACATATTAAAACAATGTGTAGCACAGAGACAGCCATTAACCTCATGTGTGCTTTGATGCTATTGCTTACAAGTTATTCATAGATTTTAAAAGAAACATTAACTATAAAATAACTAACAACAACAGAAATTGCAAAGAATCATTCTATATCCCCTACAGTTGCTATGGAAATTCATCTAGGTCTGTGAACGCAACTTAATATAATAATTTCATGTAAAAAAATTACTAATGACAAAGAAACCAAACTACCCTACGTTGAATTAATGAACTCAGCCCCTGGAAGATACGGGGATAGTCACAATGCTTTAACAAAATACATTATGCATGTTTAAGAGTGTGTTGCAATTTTATGCACACATATTTGATGTTTCAACGCGACGTGGTGTTGTGAAGTACGATACTAGGGTTCTCATTGAGTGTTTACGACGTATTGTGTGGTATACCGGGCTTATGATGCTTCCTACCACCCACAACTTAACACTGTAACTGAAATGTTGAGTAAAACATGTTAATGTTTCAGTAAATAATTAAAAGTATTATCATTAAATACTTATCGTATTTTATCTCGTGTAAAATCGATTTATTTTCGATTTTTAATTTTAATGTTTTATGAAATAAGTGAAAATGATGTTCTTTGTTATAAATATAAATAACAATATTCTTTCAGAGTGCTTCAACAAAAGCTCCGTCTTCATTCGACATTTTAACGATTTATTTATTTTATTTTATTTATTCATAAACAGAACAATTAAATATTAATCCGTTTAAGGCGGTCACTGCATTAGACTCCAGGCCTGTATCGCAGTAGACCAAATAAGAAGTAACAATACATACGTTTTCATTAGACGACCAAATCCGGTACACATCATAATTATAATTAATGGTAAAGAATAAATATATATAAATATAAACTTATTAAAATTAATTAGTGTAACGCGAACGTAAGTTACGTACATCTAAACCCGGCTTATAGCACTGTCCGAACCGAGCGTATGCACTATGCCTCGTTCCCGTACCGTCCCCTCCGTCACCGCACTCCCTGCCGCTAGCGTCCGGCGACAACACTCGAGAACGGGACACGCGCGCGCGCCTATGTCGTATGGATAATTTAATTGTAATTGCCCGTTTTATGTTGATTTGTACGTATAATATATGGTTGTGTTCCGAACCCCGTGTTCTAATTGACACCCCAACACCCGACACGAAGCATTCCAGCATTACGGTGATGCCCAACTTGCGGGCACAACCATTTTGTAAATTCGGGCGAGTCCATTTTTCGACTTCAAGTTTTCGTCGTCAAGCGAGCCCCGGCAACGGATATTATGCCGCCTAAACGACACGGGAAACAGGACGACTCCCCAGCAGTTGACACAGATGATGAGCAGCAAAGTAATGAACCGGTAATGACAATTACTGAGAGTATGCTGCAAGCGCTTGTCGCCGGCATCACGCGCAGTCAAGCAGAAGCGAATCGACAGCTTATGCAGGAGCTCTTCTCGAACAGAGACCAGTTTCAGACACCGAGTACACCGACCCCTCCGCCGGACTCACACGCCGCGAATGGAAATTTCGCGAAGTGCACGGCGCGCTTCGACGGGTTGACGAAAAATGCGGATGTTCTTGAAGCATTCATAGATGCGATTGTGGTGTACAAAGAATGCACTAACGTGAATGATGAACATGCGGTCAAGGGTCTGCCGATACTGCTGACGGGCGAGGCCGCTATATGGTGGCAAGGAGTTAAGGCGTCCGTATCATCGTGGGAGGATGCCCTGCGACGACTTCGAGGATCGTTCGGTGTGCCGCGACCCGCGCATAAAATTTTTAGAGACATTTTCGCGAGTGAGCAACAAAACGAACGTGCCGACGCGTTTATATCAAAAGTGCGTGCGTTATTGGCAAAACTGCCATACGAAGTGCCACAACAAATGTGTGTAGATATAGTGTATGGACTGTTAAGTAGGAAAATACGCAAAAGAGTGTCACGCGACGACGTGAACGGGCTCGAGCAGCTTGTCGCTAAGGCCAGGTTAGTCGAAGAGTCGCTGGCGGAGGTAAGTGCTTATCCTTCCAATTCCAACGTCCAGGAATCCTTGCCATGTACCCCAGACCTTCCTACAACCTCGCATGGCATTGGTTCGAATAGTGTTGTAAGCCGGAGTGTCGGTCCCGCGCACGTGAGTGTTAACCCTTCAAAGGTCACGGGTACCTTAATTAACCCTCCAGTAACCGTTCCCGGTAATATGGGCACCGATTTTAGTAAAAGTAACGATTACAAACGCTCGCGACCTAGGTGTAGTTATTGTAAATTGTTTGGACACACCGTCGACGAGTGTCGGAAAATTAAGTATAGCCGTTCAGACGTAAAAACACAGTTGCACTGCTACGGGTGTGGTCAACTGGGCGTAGTACGTTCAAAATGCACTAAGTGTAAAAATGTGCAAAGTGGTAATAATTCGGAATTCCAGAGTGTACACGTAAACGAGTTGAAAGACGCGCAACCTTTAGTCCCGGTTCTCATTGCCGGCCGTCAAGGAATCGCGATGTTAGATACGGGAGCCACGCATTCGATCGCAGGTCCTATGTTGCATCGAATCTTTGTTAATGCAGGTGTCGAATTCAAGCGCATATTACTTACGTTTAGCCTTGCCGACGGTTCACAACAAATTCGTACCGTACACGAATATAACACTATTGTTACCTTGATGGGCCGCGACGTACCTACAACTTTTGTAGTGCTCCCCGAGGCGGAGACGCGTACCCTATTGGGAAGAGATTTTATAAGGAAGGCCAAGATTCTGTTGGATTTACCACAGAATAAGTGGAGTTTTAGTGATTGCACACGACGTCGATATCCATTTGCTGCCCATCACGAATTACCCGCTTGCGATGAACCGAAGTTGATGAAGATGGATGTGTCGAAACTTATGTTGAGAGAAGACGAGGGTACCAGCCTAACCGAGGATCAGAGGACCCGATTAAACGAGCTTCTTATAAACAGAGCCGATAGATTTGCGAAGCAAGGGTCTCCGACGGACTACGCTTTGCACCGCATAAAAGTCGACACGCGGCAAGAACCGATCGCTTCACCCCCTTACCGGATGGCACCAAGCAAGAGAGAGCTCTTAGAACGAGAGTTGCAGAAACTTTTGGATGGCGATATTATAGAGGAGTGCGAATCCTCGTGGGCCGCAAATGTCGTACTGGTGACGAAGAAAGATGGTGGAGTTCGACTATGCGTCGACTATAGAAAATTAAACGCCGTGACGGAACCCGACCGTTACCCGCTTCCGCGAATAGAAGACGTGTTACACGCGGCTAAAAACACGAGCTATATGACTACGTGTGACTTGCGCTCTGGCTATTATCAAATAGCCGTGGAACCCGAAGACCGAGATAAGACGGCCTTCGTGACTCCATTGGGCACATTCAGGTTTAAGCGCATGCCGATGGGCCTGCGCAATTCAGGATCAACCTTCCAAAGGCTTATGGATCGATTCAAAGCCAGTAAAGAATTGTCCAACACGTGTCTTCTGACTTATTTAGATGACGTGATTATCCTTTCCGAGTCCTTTCCGCAGCACATCCAGGATCTGAATGCGGTATTCGATAGGCTCGAGACTTTTAACCTTCGGATAAATCGCGAGAAGAGTTGTTTCGCTCGCGAATCAGTTAAATTCCTAGGCCACGTGATTGTCCCGGGAGGAATTAAAGCTGACCCAGACAAAACGGTAGCAATCTCGACTATGCCGCCGCCCAAAACGTCAAGCAACTAAAGACATTTTTACAGACGTCAAGTTGGTTCCGTCGATTCATCCCCAATTATGCTGAAGTGGCCAGACCCATGACAAACCTTCTCAAAAAGGACAGTAAGTGGACGTGGTTGCCTATACAGCAAGAATCCTTTGACCACATTAAGCAACTTCTTGTCTCAGCTCCGATCCTCCGTCAAGCCGACGAATCTAAGCCATTCACCCTGAGGACGGACAGTAGCGGATACTGCCTCGGAGCTGTGCTTATGCAAGGAGAGGGCACCGACGAACGCCCCGTGGAATATGCGAGTCGTCTATTAAATAGCGCCGAAAAACTATAACACCACGGAGAGAGGCGTTAGCTGTTGTTTGGGCCGTGACTAAATTTCGCGGATACATCGAAGGTTCGGAAGTATTGATAAAGAGTGACCACCAACCATTGCGTTGGCTTATGACCGTCAAGTCACCGAGCGGTCGCTTGGCAAGATGGGCCCTGACGCTACAGGCTTACAATCTACGAATAGAGTATACTCCTGGTAAGGCGAATGCCATAGCCGACACTCTTTCACGGCCACCTTGCGACGATGAAGCTGATTGTGACATCCGCTATGCCGAAGTGGATTTGCCGTCCAGGAATCCCAAGGATGTTCGGGAGAACCAGGTTAAAGACCTCGAAGTGCGTGAGGTCATCGAAGATCTTGAATCCACCCACGATCCATTTAGGGGGAGGGTATGGTCAGACCGGGGATTTATTATATCCGACGGCATATTATACCGTTACGCTTCTGACGATAGCGACGAGGATACCGCGTGTTTGGTAGTACCAGAACACGAGCGTGCCAAAATATTAGCCGAATACCATGACGCTCCTACAGCTGGACATTTTGGAGTCGAACGAACACTGGCTAGGATAAGGGCTAAGTACTATTGGCCTGGAATGAGGCAAAGTATCGCCACGCATATCAAGAAGTGCGTCGAATGCCAGAGGTACAAGGCCGATAATCGGAAACCGGCTGGGCTGCTGCAAACTCCAGCTCCCTAACCGACGCTTTGAGGTTGTCGCTGTTGACCTCTTCGGACCATTACCAGCGACGCCTAACGGGAAGAAATGGATCCTTATTGTAGAAGACACATGCTCGCGATGGATAGAGTTATTGGCGTTGGAGAAGGCGACGAGTACAGAGTGCGCCAAGGTTCTTGTAGAGGAAGTGTTTCTACGATACGGAGTACCTAGGCGAGTCATAAGCGACAATGGGGTACAATTCATTAGCGAGACTATGCAGCAAGTATGTCATTCGTTTGGCATAAGTCAGTCTCTTACACCTAAGTATCACCCACAAGCTAACCCGGTAGAGAGAAAAAACCGTGACTTGAAACCGCAACTTGCCATTTTAGTTGGCAAGGATCATCGGAATTGGGACGCACATCTCTCCGCAATACGCTTTGCCATGAACTCGGCTGTGACATGTAGTACGGGTCACTCACCAGGATTCCTCACTTTTGGACGTGAGATGCGCGCACCTGCTGACGTTATCACCGACATGCGCCACATCGTCGAAAACGACAACGCTGTGACCAGCCTCACGCCTTACCTACGCCACTTATCAACGGTGTTGTACGAAGCGAGGGAGGTCCACGAAAAGCACAAGCGAGCCAGAAGCGTCATGCGGATGAAGGCCGACGCCCCGCACCTGAGTACGCCCCAGGGGATTATGTTTTACTGAAGACTCAAGGGAGCAACGACGCGTTACGTGGGCAGACTCCGAAGTTCATACCCCGGCGAGACGGACCTTATCGCGTTAAGAATATAGCGAGTCCGACAACCTACGTGTTAGAGCGGATAAGCAGTGGTGAAGTGTTAGGTAGGTACCACGTATCCCAGTTGACCCCATACGTAGGTGACATTCAGCCGCCGGTGAACGAGAAACGGAAGCGCGGTAGGCCGAGAAAATACTGACCTTGGAGCGAGGGCGCTTTTCCAGGTCAGAGGGAGGTTGTAACGCGAACGTAAGTTACGTACATCTAAACCCGGCTTATAGCACTGTCCGAACCGAGCGTATGCACTATGCCTCGTTCCCGTACCGTCCCCTCCGTCACCGCACTCCCTGCCGCTAGCGTCCGGCGACAACACTCGAGAACGGGACACGCGCGCGCGCCTATGTCGTATGGATAATTTAATTGTAATTGCCCGTTTTATGTTGATTTGTACGTATAATATATGGTTGTGTTCCGAACCCCGTGTTCTAATTGACACCCCAACACCCGACACGAAGCATTCCAGCATTACATTAGTTCTTTGAATCAGCTAAGTTTGTTAAGAGCCAAAACTCTATATTCACGAAAACGACGAAAACCAATGCCTGATCGTATCTCAAGACACAGATTCAATCGATATAAAACAGATTGAATTACGGCGACCCTTACTGATGTGCACATTAGAAAGAATCCACTTACCTATCCCCTTCGGTGTATATACACGCCTTCTCAGTTAACGGATATAGTGTTTTGGTCAGAATTGAATTGAGTTTCCTCAATATATAACAATGCTCGCCATGGGACTGTGATGCGACGTTAATACACTTTTTCGTACTCACTTTACGAATACCGTTGTTTATACCTAAAACCTGCAAAATGTTCCATTGTCAAAAGAACCTCTTGGGAAATTGGGACGGCGTCATCATGGCGTTGTCAAAGCCGCAGAGCTGCAGTCCAATTTCGGTCAGCGAACAAAACCAGGAACTACAATACCGCATACAAGAACATCATCCTGAGCGCTCATACAAAGAACATTTTCTCTTATTTACAGAGGTACTATAGAGTTCTGTTTTTAAATTACCTTAAGTCTTTTAAATGTAATATTAATAACAAATTTTAGTTTGATACAAAATAATTACCTTAGCAACATCTTTTGATGAATTAAAGTTAAAATGATACCCGCACAGTTTAAATGCCTTCTTTTGCAGAATTTCCTGCGAATTTCTTACATCAATCAAAAGTCTAGACGTGAGATCTTTATCCACCGTGATACCGTGATGCTCGCAGTTGGCGAGAATCTTTGAAACTTGAATTTCGATATCTGAAGATGGGATTAGATGAAATTAATGCGAGTTCACGCCACTTTCAAAGTAGGCTATAAAGAATCAAGAACGAACCAATCATTTGCTGAAGATGATTACGCAAATATTGTTCTTGTTGGTCTGCAATCATTCCCACCGACCATCCTTTTATACACATGTCTTCAAATACATCTAAGTTCCTGAATTTCTTTTGTCGATTGTCTATCTTTACTGAAATTGTGGATAAGTCTATTTTGCAGTATTTCTTCATCTAAAAATAAGTAAGTAAATTAGTATGAACCTATTGTAAGTTATTTTAGTAATGAACGCATTAAACAAAATAGATACTTACTAAATACGCAATATTTGGTATCTTTTCATCGCTATCTATTAACCACTCAGAAAGCGAAATATCCACGCAAAGAGGCCTGTATATCGACACCGAGCCACCTTTTTATGTGAAAATTTAAAGTTTTTAGTGATAACAATTTCAACGTAATATCTTTACGTAACCACGATGACAATCTTTTCTTAAATACAGAAATATCACCCTCAAGTCCTCGCAAGTCAAAGTACAAGCACGTCATTGGTTCAAAATAAACAGCTATGCCTTGTATGGCACATGGGTTTAAGTCTTCTAGATGAGGTTTGAAGTTCAATATGCTTCTCCCTATAATTTCATTTGACGGTAAAACAGAACTTTTAACATTTAAATAAATCGATGCTCTTTTAAGATTTTCAATCACATGTATATTATCGTAAATATCATTTTCTTTTAATAAAAGCAATTTAATTTATATGTACTTATCCCTATAGTATATTTCTTTGATTTTTCAAAATTTGTAACTATTTTAAATAATGGACATTTCATTCTTCTCACTGTTTGTAATCTATCAGTTTTCTTCTTCTTTGAAACTGGTTGAGTAGTGTTTTTAGGATTTTGAGGTGGACGTTTAAAAGGGCTTTTAAAATGATTTTCTTTTACAGTTAAATTTATGTCCTGTGTCTCTATTACTTCGATATCATCAGACACGTTTAAACATTTATTGGTTTCTTTATTTTCATCGTCATCTTCTTCATAAACTAATTTAATATCTTCATCATCGTCAACTGGGACTAACGTAGATTTAAAAGCGTTAAGAATGGATTCAGAATTAATAACTTCCAAATCCAAAGCAATTTGATGGTTGATAGGTAAATTGTTTTTATTATCAAGCAATTTACTAGGAATTAAATCTATTGGCAGACTATCGTTGAAAATGCTAGAAGTATCGCCATCGGAGGAAAACAAACTCACATCTTTGGTAGACGTACTCTTAGATGGGGTTATTTTGTCGGTACTATCGACCTGATTCTCAGAAGCTTCAGTTTTATCATCTGTCTCACCGAAACTTATATTCGGCGAAAACATTGTATTCGGGTACGTAGTTTTGTAATATTTTCAAGAGCCGCCTCAGTAAGGTTTAAAGAATCCCATATAATATCATCTTTTTCCGGAACATTGGCTTTTACTATCACAGTTTCTAATATTTTCAAGGGTAGGAGTACATTTCATTTCCAATATTTCATTATTTAAATTCTCAAGTACATTTTTGTCTTTTGGAGGCTTGTGTTCAAGTAGGGAATAATTATTCGGATTTTTTCCAATAGGGTGTTTAGAGGAACCACAAAGTACTTCATTAACATTATTGCTTTGACTAGATTTGTTTGGCAAAATATTTGATTCTTCATTTTCTATAATTGAACAATTTCTATAAACTTTGGGAATCATTTTATCATCTGATTTTTCCTCATTCAGTTCATTTATTTCATTTACACCTAGCGGAATTTGTGTACAATTTATTTCATTAGTCCACTTAATATTGCTAACACCAATTTCTTTTTCTAAATAATTTCTAGCTTCAACAATAAGGTTTAAAGCGGCTTCCTTTGCAGTCATTCCACAATAACCAGTCACCCAGATGTTTTTTATTTTGTTACGTTTTTTTACTTCACTATCGTCATCACCTTCTCTCTCTTTCTCGCTTTCAAACGGAACAGATTTAAGTAATACATTTTCAATTACATTTATATCAGCTAAAGCAATACTAGAGATTGTTTCATAGCCCGCATCAAATAAGGTACGCGCCCTTTTGCCGTTTAAAGACGGCAGCCCCATCAACTCGAGTAATTCAGAGTGAATACCGAAATGTAAACGGTCCTGAAATTGTGATATTAACATTTCCATGTTTTTCCAACCCAATTGCCGACAAAAAGCTGTCACCATACCTACAACAAAGCACTACTGAATTTAAAAAAAATAAGTATATAAATTGAATGCGGGGGGAAGAATCATTAAAACTTTGATGTTTGAAGAATAGATATTAATACAATATCAGTATCAGTACAAATTTACCTGCAAAAGTAGCTGCTGCCTGCTGAAGACTTTGTAAAAATCCTCGAGCACATTGAAATTTTACTGCAACCTCAGATAGTGGTACTTCATTCACTAGATCTTGTAAAGCCAAGGCTGTGTAAAATCTAAAATATATTGTTTTGATATTTAATTGATAACAGTATACACAACATATTTAGAGTTTTATCAATATTAGAAGACAATACTTGAGTATAATATTTTTGATACATCCATATGCAAAGCTGCAAATATAAATTACCTTTTATGTATGTTTAATTTATTTTGATCACTCTTGATTTTATTGCCTCCTCTTAAATTACGTATAATAAAACTCTCCTGTACTCCCACCAGCTCTCCCACCCTTTTCATAGCTTTTGTCAAAGATTCCCACAATGTCAACAAGTGCAACCAATCAATATTACTCCATTGGCTGCTGACACTGTACGGAGTCACTAAGTAAATTAAATGAAGATCTGTTTCTAGCACTAGACACTGTCGGGCCTTTTGTAGCTCACAAAACAGTGACAGACCATCATTCGGTGCCATTGATGATGAAAGGCAGGCTTTACCCAAAGGTGTTGCAACATAATGTTTTACATCCTCTTCATCCTGACATCTTATCAGTTCAAAGTTTATCAATTCATCCAGAGTGTTTTCAAGAAGAAAATTCTTTGATGAGGTAGCATCCTGCTGGTTGTATAATAAAGTACATTTGGCATATAGATCTAATTCCTCTTTTGTGCAAACCACTTGACTTGCTATCATCTCTAGAACCGCTCTCATAAATTTATCTTCACTTTCTATACAACTCCTCACGGGTTCTAATTCACCTGTCATCAAATCAAACCCAATTTGCTTCTCTGCCTCACTACAGACAAGTATACTTTCACCTTTTGTGTCCTTGCCCATTCTACCAGCTCTACCAACCATTTGTTTTATAACTCAGTATGTTAATAGGTTGCCTTTGAAAAACTGGTGACCTGATTATTACCTTTCTGGCAGGTAAATTGACACCAGAACTCAATGTTGATGTAGCAACTAAAACTCTTATCGCCCCAGATTTAAAACCACCTTCAATAATATCTCTTTCATCAAATGTCAGTCCAGCATGATGATATGCAACTCCAAATGATATTGTTCTTTTTAAAAAATCATCTAATCCTACCGGACAGTTCTTAAGTTGTTCCAGCACTTCTGTAATGCATTCTACACTTAATTGCTTTCTCAATATACAACCCATTTCACCGCCCGCACATCCAAGTTTATTAAAAATGATGATGAGTATAGTTTGTGCTAAGTTTTCACATCTATTCTTGGTCAAGCAAAAGATAAGAATGGAACAACCTTCCTTGATTGTATCTAAGCAAATGTTTAATACATTATCATTTTCAACACACAAATTATTAAAACTGTTAACAACATTAATAACATTCCTGTCCTTATCATAATATTTGTTGCCTACTAAACAGAACTCATCTAGAGGAATAGGTCTATAATCAGTAACAAATAACTCTGCACCCAACCATTGGGCCAATAACTCCAAATTCGGTAGAGTAGCAGACATGCCAACAATCTGAGTTTGAAAATCTGACTTGGAAGTTATATATTTAATTTTAGTAAGTAACAGTTCTAATATGTATCCTCTATGAGAATCTCCAAGCAGGTGTAACTCATCAACAATAATTGCACCCAGCTCTGATATACTACCTTCATCTAAAAGTTTATTTATCAAGCTGTTAGCTTTCTCTATAGTACAAATAGCTAGGTGGACTGCCTGAAAACCGCCTGGTGGAGCTTGGGAGCCCATGAAACCCTCAACTCTTATTCCACAACTGGACAATATATCTTGCAAATAAAACATTTTTTCTCTAACTATAGACACAAAGGGTAAGATAATAATAACCTTTTTTCGCCGTTCAAGTATAGTTTTTATTGTGAGTATTTCAGCAACTAAAGTTTTTCCCGCAGATGTAGGAGCGGAGTACACCAAAGTTACATCCATCTAATAGCACTTTTGAATTGCTTTAAACCAGGGATGCTTGCCGGTCAAACATCTCTGTTATGCCTCTTTCTTCATATTTTCTTGTTATTTCAAGGGCAGTCCCCAGTCTTGCAACTTTTTACTCATTATTTTGGAATTTTTCGGTGTTCCAATATTGCTACAGTTGGAGTTATCCATTGTTTTATTTCGCAATGATGTATTGATTTTGTCACATAGTGATATTTTACTTGATCTTGAACCAGATAAAATATGGTTTTCCTCAGAAACATAATCTTTAACGATATTCAATGAATTGTGTAAAGAAAATGAAGTATCGAAACAATTATTTAAAAAGGTTACATGTTCAGCCAATAGTTGTGAATCTAATATTTCATTATTCAGCTGTGCCATTGTTAAAATCAAATCAAATTAAATTCATTATCATTTTACAAATAAAACTAAATCACAAGCAATAAAACAAAATAAACGAATGATTGTTTTTCAAAGTCAAAAATAACTGTCAAATCAGAGACAAATAAACTTGTCAAATATTCGCTGACCAAAAAAAATATAAAAATAAACCATGGAGTTAATATGTACCTGGAGAGCTTACTACGTTTGACATTAATACTGAAAAGATATTTTATGCTTATAATGTAAAGTTCATTTTGCATTAGCAATAGATGTAAGGCAAAAACGGTCTCGAAAGAGAATCACTTTTGGTAGCCGTGTCCCTCTCGCACATGTTGCCAACGTTCATTACCTTCTAAATTAATAATATTAATGGCAGTATTAGTACATAAATAAAAATCTATATTAGACTACAGTAATAAAAATAAAATAAAATAATATTGTCTGCTTAAATCCTTAGATCCTATACTTTATTATGTTACAAATTTAATAAATGGAATTATTATAGCAGTCGTATAGTAGAAGTTATTGTAGTTTACGTTTCGGCAACACCGTGAACTGAAAAAATGAATGAATTCTATTGAACAAAATGGCGTTTGTTTACATTTGTGGTTTGATGATAAAGAAGGATTGAATAACTTTTAAGCTAGCTTTTTTTTATATCGTAGAAGTTACTGCGTAATTATGGTGAATACTTGTGTTGTAAGAGGTTGTAAGCAAGAATCCTATCCAGGTTGTGAAATATCCTTTCATAGGTAAGTTTTATTGATAAATTGTGAATAGTGTAACCATATTTTTTATATAGTGGGATAAGATTATCCTATTATCTTTGTTTATATAATGTTTGATATGAGACGTAAAGGGTAAAAAATATTAAATTTTGCATTGTCTGTATAAGAATCGTCACGTGATGAATTTATTACACTAAAATATGTCAGCTCAATGATTTTTTTGTACTTAACAAAGAGAATATAATCACTACGTTTTAAGAGACAGGACTTAATACAAAGAAATAAAATCGAATTTACATGGCGTATCAATACCAATATCACGGAAAAATACGTCAGGAACGTCAAATAATAATACTACCAACTGAACAAAATACATAGTAGTGAGCACTTTTATCGATATCGATAAATTCTACTGGTGGGAATCGACGCTAATGCTATTTTGATAAAATTCATATAATGTATTTTCGAGTCCACATTATCAATCCATCTCACAATATACAGTGAACATTTTAGCACTATAATTACAAGGGTGGACTAAAATGAGGACTCGAAATAAAATGAAAAGCTTTCACATGTTGAATAATAATTGTATTTTAAAATAAAATCCTTTATTCACCATGTAGGCGAATATAGTTGCACTTATGATAGGTCAAGGTACAATGAGAATATTTAATTATAAAGTCAAAGGATGGTGACACTTCTTTGTCGCACTTCTCTTGAAAGATATTATCATTTGTGCAATAATTGTTTATAAAAACATGGCACGGAAATTCAAACATTTCATCAGGAAGTGGATCAGCTTCAAAATTTTTCGATGGTATGGCTGAGTTTCTAAGGCGATTGTTCTTTTTATTAAAATCTTTGTTATTAAAGTGAGAACCATACACATATTTCAAAGTATGCAGCTTTTCTATGGGAACATATATCAAATCTTCTTTTCCCACAATCTGAACTCACTTTCGGCATCTGGAAATATTTTTAATTGTAAATAAATTGATTATTAAATTATATTTAAGCCTAAAATCATAAACAGTGACCAGGCACATTGATTGCTCAACGCATTTTTAAGTACACACACACACAGACACACACACACACACACACACACACACACACACACACACACACAGACACACAGACACGACTTTAGTATTTTTTGTCCTGATGATCAGTCATCATCTTACTAATATTATAAAGCGTGTGCATGCAATTGTATGTTTATTATTCGTACCCGCAAAAATCTAAAATGATTGCGATTAAACTTGGTATGTAGATAGTTAGAATTACTACTTTTATTACTATGTTCCCACAGAATCTGGACCTAAATGGGTGAAACCACGGAGGGCAAATTGATTAATAAATTTAAACAGGTATCGATAATCATAACAACATCACTAGTAACATAATGGTAATTAGAAAATGAGAATTTTTATTATTTCTAAGCTACTTTATTTGCGCGATGACTAAAAACATCTAATTAATGCTTACCTGACCTCATCCAATGGAAATTTCGCCATAAACATTCTGCTTTTGTGATTTAATCGACTGGCTCGATCTCCACAAATTTCACACGTAATGAAACGTTTTTGGTGGCATGTCTTTAAAACGTATTCACTTACACCAACAAAAACACTTTTGGTATATTTTTACTTGTTTGAATAACAAATAATACAAACATAAATCAATAAACACAAATGTATTCCAAAACGTCAGGAAGTAAACAAACAATAATAATGGCGGTGAGGAATAGAAAGAGAAACTGTACTGAGAGAGAGAGATAGCAGTATCCGCCATTAAATGCCATGTCAATTCCATACAAAAGATTTTTTGTTCCTTGTTGCGCTAGGCTGGTACTTAACAGCAAACTGTCACTTCAACTTATCGGCCCATTCATGCTATAGACAAATATATAGCATTGCTATGCCATCTAAAGATGCAAATGCAGTAAACACCATATTTATTAATAAATTAACATTTGCTGTCTGAATTAATTTCTCACAAAGTGTAAAACCATGCATCATTACTAGTTATTATATTATAGTCTAAATTGCGCGTTCTTTTTCAGGATTCCAGTTAATAAAGAGTGGAGGGCCTTGTGGGTTGATGCCATGAACCTTGACACTAATGTGACAAAACTGCATGTGTTTGTAGCTTACATTTTACTGATGATGCGTATTTAACAGTAGCTAAGAATAAGTCAAAGCCACAAGCAGTTCCTTCAGTATTGCCTAAGGTAGTATTTTGTGTTAACATACATATATTGTAAACCAAAACTTTGATATATTATAAATCTAATATGTTGCGAATGCATAAGTTACTGTCCTGTACATCATACAATTTAGCTCAAGGGATGTCTCATGTTTCTATGCATTTTATATTATGAATCTTAAGTTAATCTTAGTCAAATTCATATAACCGAATGCTTATAATTTTGTTATATCCATTTGTCAAACCTTATATCATAATTTGTACAACCTTCTCAAGAAAATAGTACGTAATATTTTTCCATATCTAAAGTTTGTTATGTTACAGATAGTTCCAGAAAGCAAAAAATTTACAGTTCTGCGTATTCAAAAGTTGAAAGGAGGATCTTTTGTACATACTTCATATTCTAGTCATATCACAGTAGTAGGAACTTCTTATGAACGAAGAGGACCTTCTAGTAAACGGGATGATGTAGAAATGTCTGGTGAACCGCCCAATAAAAACAAAATGGAAGAATCAAGCAATAAATATTATATATTGGTTACCCATTGTGTTTTATTTCCTACAATGTTGGTTACAGATTTAGAAATCTTTAAATCTCAAATTTTATCGCATTTATAATTAAAACGGTAAGTGTAATCTATACAACAATAAATAATTTTGTCCTATATTTTAATGTCTCATTGTCACCATATTAGACAAGGACACAGCTACCAAAAAGTATTCTCTTTCGAAACCGTTTTTCCGGCATCAGTCAGCTCTCCAGGTGTACGTAGTACATATTACCTCCATGAAATAAACACAGCTGTTGCAAGTCTATGGGTAACCATAGAATCTCAGATAAATTCAAAAACCATACATATTTACACTCATACGCAGCATTGAAACTACATTATTTCCATATAAAATACATATTATATTTAGAACGTTCTTTGATCCAAGCTTTTTACTATCTACAAATGGATTTTGGGAAAAAAAATCCACGATGGATGAAAAAGATTTCATAACTTTATATGTAGTCGTTAACCCTATTACTGTGAATACCCTTTGAGTTAAAATATTAAATTACATTTTAATAACATAAGTATCTGAATGTAGAAATAGGTATTTACACGTAGAAACTGCCAAGCCGTTTTGGGTGAAAAATGCACAGCGGAACTTTTGTGCCAGCAAAGGTTTTATGAATGTGGGCGAAGCCACAAACTTCACCTAGTTGTAACAAACTTTTAGAATTAAAACATTATAAAACACATAATATATTTATTTATTCGTTTATCACATTTGAGGACGTGGAGCACACAGCCACAGTTAATTCAAGTCGTGGTTTGCTAACATTTATAAAAAATAAAATCTGCATGCCTATTTCATTACAAAACTACCACGCTGTACGATAGGCGAGCGGTTGTTGCACAGATGCACTCAAAAATAACGAAGTGGTATGAAATAGACTTTCACGCTGATGCCTGAAGTGACACAAATCATAAATTAATTTTCCCCTGATAGTTCAAAGATGCAGTCTTATAATGAAAGTATTTAATCTTGTTGAACAAAAACTTTCCTATTGGTTCATTGATTCTTTGTTCTTCTCTTTGCATATATTTTGAAACATCACATAACGAATTCACTCTATACTATTTTTTTCACCATGATGCAGGTCAAAATGAATGTGGCGACCAGCGCTGGGATTGCCCGAAAAACCGATAGTGATGAGAGCACTCGTCTAGTAACTAAGCAATTAGGTTTAATTACATTTATTGCATCCATTACATAACTCCCTATTTTATGCTAAATAATAAAGCGATGTATCACATTAAGAATAAAATTTTAACATTTGTATGTAAAATAGCATGACAATTTTTTTATTAGTTTAAAATTGCTAAAGCACACTGAAACCTGAATCAAGTCAGTCACCCATATATAAAAAAAAAATAACATTATGCTGAATACAAATAAGTAAAATTTCCACATAATAAAAGCCAATAAATATGAATAATTATAAATAATCCTAAGAAATAAATTACAGGTCATATACATTGAGAAATAAAAATATCATGATTTTACAATTAAGTACTTTCATGTATACTTGTGTATATTGAGATTAATTGAATTGGGGCATATCATAATTCAATTTTTTTGGCAGTACTCTCCTTGCCTTCGGTAAGAGCTCTTGATTCATGAATAAATGCTGCATATGTTACACCCTGAAATAAAAATGTCACTTAATTCATATACCAGAAACATGAGACAGGGAAGATAGACTTCCCAAAATTATAGAATACTGGTTGACCCGACAGACAATGTCCTGTCAACTATGAATTTGCAGCATGCATTCTGTCAATTGTTGAAATTTACTTTTCGTAAGTTTTCTAAAGTTCCACTCAACTTCTTTAATTTTTTCTTTCATAAGATCCTTCTGACTATAACAAACACAAAAAGTGAAATCGGTCCAGCCGTTCACATGTGATGGCGTTACCAAGGGAAATAAGGATTCATTTTATATATATATAGATAATACCTGTTGAAGAGAAGACCTCAAAAATCCCTCATTGGCAGAAACAGTAAGAGCTTTTATTCTGTGGCCAAAATTAAAAATTATTTTAGACCTCAACCGACATGACCTCTCACTTTAAGATTATGTCTAGGGTAATCATCATCACCTGAAAAAGTATATAAAACAGTATCATGAATTCATTCATTTTTAAAAATAAATTGGTATATATGTTTTTAGATTCAATTGTGATACATTTAATCATGGTAATTTTGAAA
>NW_023592843.1:0-21755 GCF_014839805.1 Manduca sexta | reverse complement strand
AATATGGAAAGTATTTACATTGTTGTTTTGCTATTTCGCGGTAGATTAAGCACAGCCTTAGCGCAAAATGTTTGTATGACAATCTTTGCAATGCCCTCTCTATATAATTCTAGATCTCTTTGCTCTAAACGAACTATATTTGAATGCAAGGCAATGAATATAGGTATCTAGTTATAGAAATAAATAATCGGTTATGTAGCGTCATTTCTGTCACTCATCTGTAATACTTTTTGCCGTGAATTGTCTAATTACATAGATCTGTGTTATATTAATTATTATTCCATTGAACATTTTTTTAATCTTAAACGCCTTAGAAAACTCAACGGAAACGATGCCAGACTCTCTGTTAGACTGTGAGACCAGTTGACCGAGTACACTTGAAACCTTCTTCAGCTTGCCTTCCTCACTTATAAACCATAGTATTCACAATAATGATTTCTTGTATTTATGGTTAGATGTTGAAATTAAACTATTTACGGACTATGAATGACTATGGTGACCATGAAAGTCTTCGAAACGGGAGAAAATAATAATAAAATTAACAGCGATAAGATCCGTAAATAGTTTCCAACATAGTATAATAATATACTTGTCGTCATCGAGTTGATTTTTAAATGGAACGCCAATGCCATCTTATGGCATTCGACAGAATCTTCGCTACACAGCGCAATGAGGATGTCAGACGACATCAAGAAGGCCGGAAAGCTAGCAGTCAAAGAGAATGACAAGCCTATGAAAAATTAGTAATTCAGTTGGTTTTAGATCAAGTGATCGAATAATATTATTGGAGACTAGTGCTGTGGGTGCGTGGAGACTGTCTCGCGTTCCGTAGTAGTTTGTGTTGTTGGAATTATAATTGTTTTGGGACAAAACTACAACTACTAAAATCTGACATCAGCTATAGTGATCCGACATATCCCCATATACGCCCACGATACTTAGTACTAACAAGATATGGAAGACGATAACGACCATACACCAAGCCTGCCGTTATACTGATATATTAGTCAAACAATAATTGTACCGTCACGTTGACAAAGATACTATACATTTTCCTCTGCGATTTGAAACAGTCTAACAAACAGCTCACACTAGCTCTATTTTCGAACAAAATGTAGGTTCCACATGCGTCATTTTCTTTGTTATTTAACGCATATAAAAGAAGCGAAAAACCTACATCGCGTGACAGTTAACACGAATTTATGATGTCCCCACACGTTCGGGGTCGTGGCAGGCGCGGAAAAATAGTTCATAATATGTAAAGTAACCTACCAATATTAGTTTATTATAACTATTAGTTTAATAAATCGTTTTCGTTGTAGTGAAGGCGTTTGAAAACCTTTTGTGCGTACTTTAAGCACCGCGCAGTCGTCGATTTATTGGATTGTATGTCTGTTGGTGGTTATATGTTTTATATGGGCATCACAACTTGATTCCACTGCAGCTGATGGTAAGTGAAGTAAGGTCCAGAGTATCGACTGACGAGAGATCATTTCCTTCGCCAGTCGACATAATTATTTGTAACTGTATATACAAAGGTCAATAATATCAATAAAGTCAATAACTAAAACAATTTAAAAAAATGTATAATTGTGAAAAGGTAGATATTTGTAACTTTGACTTTTCGGACGACCGAAATCTCCCCGTGACCATGAAGGCTGCAGTCTTCGAAACGTTGGAAGAAAAGTATTATAAAACCACGATAACATTCATAAAATAGTTTTATTTTAATAGATATAGACAGACTGATTCGGAACGCGACACACAAAATTGCGTGGTTGCTATGTAATACATCTACTGGGTATCTAAAACACGGTCAAACTACGAGGCATCAAACGACACCGCGGGCATAAAATACTTTACGCTATGAAACTAGTAGTGGACATGGAAAAACCGCAGACCTTAAAGTTACGGCGGGTTGCGATCCCTCGCATAAACCCGATTGTGGAGTGCAAGTTTCAACATTCCTTCGCGGGTTTTAAATCTTTCCACGTGGATACGGTGTGGGTTCTTGTGGTTGTTTTGATTAAGATCACGCGTGTATTAAAGAGGTAGGTAGTGTGGTAGCAAGGGTTTCTCTGTTGCTGTAGAACCATAATTATTGTATGACGCGTGCTTACATGACTGGTCGAAATTAACTCAAAACTTTGTCAAGTATTTGCTGTTCAAAATCTTGATTACAGATTTTGATGAATTATTATTTATTAAGGTCAGTCGGGGGAAGTGCGCCATAAAATTTTCATAGCTGGATTCAATGCAAAATAATTTCTTTTTGTGCTGACTTAAGAATATAATTTTATTAATTTAAGAATATTTGGTATTTTGTGATAACAACCTATAGCCATTCAAGGAAATCGGACCATAAATTAATAATATTTTGCTCAAAGTAAAAAATGGTAGTAGGCGCACTTGCCTCCGGAAATGGGGTAAGTGCGCCTGTGTAAAAACGCCAATATGAAACATTATAAAGAAAACACTCACTTTAGTCCATAGAGAAATAAGTTTTACACGCATTGCTCTTGGATAATTTTTAATCAATCAATATTATAACAAACTATGGCTGTCAAATCAAATTCGGGGTAAGTGCGCCATATATATGTAAATCAGGGCTTGAAAACATTTTAGAATTTTTATTGGTATAAAATTTTTTGCTATGTTAGAGTTTTGTGTGCGGATATGTTGGAATAAAAAAATGTTAGCCCTAATATAAAATCCATTTTATTTCTAAAAACTAAAAAAAACATACAAAAATTTAGGAATTAACAATTTTGAATGCGTTATAACTCAATTACTTAGAATTTGGCCTTATGACATTTGATATGTTTTAGCTGCATTATATCCAGATAACGTGCCTGATCGAACAGCAACCTATTCACGTAAAGTTGCTCTAGACCAAGATATTTCAGTTTTTCTTTTGCAATAACGAATTAACTAATACGCCCTTTTATTTAAGTCGGCTCAAAACAAAATACCTTGAGTACAAAAATTCTGCTGTTAAGTATAACATTTTAATAATAATAATTCATATTAGTAAAACTTATTCTCAAAAAAGGTTGGTTATATATGGATCAGGGGCAAGTGCGCCATACGACTGTTAACTGTGACGCACTTGCCCTACTCGACAATTGTTAAGTACATTGTTTCGCATCGCTAAAAATCATTTATTTGAGTATATATAAATAAAATTCAGGCAGGAAGTTAAAATAAAAGGTTTAAACTATGTATTCACCTTACTGGTTTACAGAAATATGTTAAATATCTTGAAATATTTGATGTTATCTTTCACGGGGTCATCTCGGTTTACAGGTCTAAATGACACTTAAAATAAAATGGCGAATAAATCGTATTAAAATGAACATAGCCATTTATGTTATTAAGTGGAACTGTATTTCAGTTAGTAGCATAGACGTAAGATTGCGGTAATTGTATAACATCAATAGTTCTCGATTTTTTTAGGGTAGGTGCACTTACCCCGTCGGCGCACTTGCCCCACCTGACCTTACCTAAAATTAAAATTAAACTTTAAGTATATGAACTGTAAGTAAAAATTCGAATTTAAATTTATTTCGCTTTAAAGATCTCAGTATTAGCTCGTCGCTAGCACGCTGCGTTGTCACGTAAATGCTTGGCTGTTTTGGCTGTCGTCACGTGTTTGTGTACGTGGCGGGACAAGCGTGACACGTGTGAAACAACGGGCGTACACTCGGGTACATGTTGCGGGTTTTTGTATATTTCTAGAGAACTTTTAGGCACTTATTCATAGTACTATGTTTATTGCTAAAACACGAAATATTGGAATCAAAGAATTCTATTATATTACAGATATTATTGTTGAACGATATTGTCAATGAAATCTTGACACTGACAATGGAAGCTTGGGTTTCCTGGTCTACAAACTACAATATGTATTACTGAAAGAGAAGGGAAAGTGACTTAAATCTCAATGTTTTCACGGTCGAAACAATAGGTTTATTAACTCTTTTTTGCCGCACCATCAGGCTTTTGGAATAGTTAACCAGTCGGGTTGTTTGCTCCTTCCTGTAATCTTGGCTCCTTCCGCCGTAGCGTCAAGAAGTAACTCATTATTTTTAGACTGGCATGATTGTGTTGAATGGCATGAGATTACCATCTGTTGCCATTCTGTCTGGGGAACATCGCGTTTACCATCAGGTGCAGTGCGGTTGTCGTCCTAGAATAAAACAACAAATAAAGACTCCTTTTCGTTAGTAAATGTGAAACAACAGTAGCTAACATTGCTCGGTGTTTAATAAAGAACGTCCCGGGCTGAGTGTACACTGACGCAAAAATAGCAACTGCCGGATATCGGTTACATGTCACGGAGAAAATACCCGCAGTGTACACGTGGCTAGTTTATATACTCGTACGTTCGGATAACGTTTTGTGGTTCGGATAAGATTTGTGGATTGATTTTTAGAACGAGTTTAGTGTGTGAGATATTTTTTAAAATTGCTGGTCTCTCATATGTGATTCCGCCTGGGTAAATACCAAGCAGCAGTGTGTTTCAATAATCATCATGCAAAATGCTTGCAGCTTGCAATCAGCAGTTTGGCGAGTAAGTAGGCTAGCTTTTAGTGACGGTTTGCACACGTCAAATATATACATATACCAATACGTATACCATGGATTACGCGTCGCAAAAACTTGTCTGTTTCTATGTGAAAAATAAATAAATCAACACATTTTCACCTCTATGATTATTTGAATAACGATTATTATTGAAGCTGTGGTAAAAAGGTTGCTAGGAAAGCGACGTAATTACTAAAAACATAAAACACACACACACAAACACATACACACCAGTAAGCACTATAACATAATTATATACTGATAAGATTGCTATCATTAAAGTTAAAAATGTACTCACGTGCGAAGTAAATATAAAATGTTCTAGACTTTACTACATTATTAAAAGTGCCCCACTTGTAATCATCATATTAAAATGAAATTATTACCTTCGAAGTAAGGGTATGTCGTTACTGCAAGCGGGAGAGACCGTAAATTCTAAAACGCTTTTTTATGTTTTGAAATCTGAGCGTCGTAAATTACTTACAAAAGATTAAGTATCATTAGAAAGTAAACGCGGTGTTAAAACGTCTATTTAAACAGATATATTGGTGTTATTTATTTTATATAGTATTATTAAACATAGGCATAACATTTTGTGTATGCCTTCGCTTATGTTAATTGTTTTTGGTGGAAAAATTTGATTTAAAATTTTCGCGTGGGTAAAAATAAAAAATGATAATAATTCATAGTTGCCACTTCATTTGTTTTTTTGAGGTTATTGTAATTTTTACTGAAAAAGACATACATACTCCTTATATACAATTTAATTTGTGTAAAAAATATAACATAAAAGCTTAATGTAGTAATATGATACGACTGTATATATTTTAAGGAACTGAATGGATTTTTATTAAAATAAAAAGAAATATCACTGAGTACAGATATACTTTTACAATGATTATACAAACCGAACAACCGGTACGACTGGTAATGAACAACTGCTCGCTGCTGACTGACGACTGCCTCGGTCTGTCAAACGCTCGTTTTTTTATAACAAAAGGTAATCACAAATACCCTCACAAGAATATTTCTATCATTACCTTATATTATGACTTACCAGGATCTGTTTGTGGCTACTTCGCCGTGGACTTTCTTCCTCAAAGTAAAAAATACACTATTTCCAGACGCCAGATATAAATAAAAATATTAAATAATATAACATTTTTCCAAATATATTAATTAATTAATTTTATGTAAGAGGTTAGTGATGCCTCTTGTATGCAATTCCGAGAGGTAATGTAATTAGACTGATTGTTTGTACGTCACTTGATTCAATGTCCATCAAACGCGAGCACAACAATGCTCGAAATGGACACAGGAACTTGAAAGACAATGTATACAATACAGTAGTATTTATTCGCGCGAACTTTCGCATATCTAGAATACAGGCAGCTGCAAGAGCAACGAACATATTTACAATTAACGTATAAACAATTTGAATTTTTAAATATGTCCAATTATTTTGCTGAAAATGAAATGTAAATTCAGTTTACATTTAACTTGAATTATCTATAATGTATTAAACAATATTGATCGATGTTGAAATAAATGGTGAGAAATGAACGCGTATTTTCTGTAACGGAATAATACATGAGCAAAGAAAACAACAAAAAGATAGATGGATTGTAAGACATGACATGTGTAAGAAGAGATTAAATTCTGAGATAAGTCCGCACATGGGGATGGAGCGAAACGTGTTTTACATCTTTATTTATTTTGGAGTCGGCTGATTAGGGTACCAGTGAATTTTGAAACTCCCATGCGATACTATTGAATTCTCAGGCAAAAATACAATGTTTAAGTCTTTTGTGTCTAAACCATGATTTAAAGCAAAATGGCGACTATGGAATGCAAATAATAGGAGATAAGATCGCGTGTTACAATAAAGTCATACGTCAAGCTATTTTATGAAGTTATCAGTTCTCCAAATCGCTTATCGCTCGCAATAGGACCTTGGCACGAAACCATCACGGTCACATTCATAGCGTCTAGACATGTATTGAGAATAATGAGCATAATTACATTAATTGTTATTGTATGTAGCAATCTGTATAGCAATTTGAACGCATCAATTAATAATAGATATTAATTAAACTCACACAAGATTGCTTTTTGAACGTTTATAATTAATTTTTAAACTATTATTTTTCAGTTTTCGCAATGTTGGTTTACAATTTAACAATTTTTTATTTGTTGTAATGAGATTCAGTTTTTAATTTTGAATATATTGAATTTTATTGCGTTGTTAATTGATATACTTTTTTATTCCACTTTAATTTATTCCATTGCATTGATGTATAACTAACAATTAATTATTATAATTATTTGCTATATTTAGTGTAGAAAAAAGGTTTAAGATAGCTATTAAAGTAGTAGGCATAGATTTAGAATTGAGGGTAGTCTAATTCTTTGAATTCCTGATATTACTAAAATTCACTTAGGTATTTATAGCGAGACGGACCGTTTGTCTATTTAAAATGATTAGAAAAGAAAAAGGTATCTCTGCTAATGATAGTTGACATTTTAAATCTATCTAAAATAAATAATGAACTTCTCAAATAAGATGTTAAGCGCACTCATTGTCCTGAATCTAGAACAGCTTTATTTCATAACTGTCGAGAGGGAGGAAATAACCGATATATTTCAGAAGTGGGGACGTAGGAATGGATACTAGGTTGCTGTGACCATGGGTTTAGTCCGTACATATTTTTAGACTAGTTTCTAGGCGCGGGTGAAAATATGTTTCCGAAATAAAACCGCCACTGATTTTGGTAGCATAAACTTGCTTTTATTTTTTGCCAAGTTTCATCTAATTTAACTCAACCGTTTGTAAGAATTGCTTGTGGTAGGATATATTTTATTCCCGCCCGGACAGCAACCGTACACAAGGTGTTAGAACCTGCCATAGTAGCCTGCATAAGTTTGTCGCATCGGAGGATCAGCCTGTGTACATTCGGTTTTAACAGGCCGACATAATTATTTCGACTGTCCAGGGGTAATCATCTCTCGTCAGTCGACATGTTATAAGACCCCACTCCACTTACCATCAGGTGTAGTGGGGTCCCTTTGTCATGCACGTAAAAAAAGGAGAGTTATAAAACTTGAAATTCAGTTGTCTGTATGTTTTTTCTGTATCATTATATAAACATCCTTATAATAAATTAAATCTGTAATGCATTCCTATCTTTAGAATACAGGGTCATTAGCAAATTCATTCAGCATTAGTTAATACCATTTATTTCCAAATAATTAAAATCAAACATGGGTAATTGGACAGTAAGTGTGGTGAGCCGCTAAAATTGTTGCCGCGTGGAATGCTGTTCTGTGACCACGAAAACGCATGAGCGCCCGCAAATTAGTTCCACAACTTCTAATCTAATTATGCTTCATTATGTAATAGCTGTTACCTTTAAAGAGAATATTTGCAATTATAATTAAATAACTACATCGAGTTGACACACGGCATATAACAATTCCATATAACAATTCTCTTTCTCAGTGCTGACAGCATGGCAGCCTTTGCAGTGTTTAGACATAGGGCCGTTGTGATTGGCTAATATTGTTGTATCTCAATATTAGCCAATCGCAACGGCCCTATATCTGTTTCTCAATGCCGTTGCGCACTGAGAAACAGACTTGTTATCACAGCAATGCTCCGTCCTTAGATAAAAACGTCTATGATTAAGGGGGTAAGTTATTACTTAACAGCTTATATTTAAGTGTGACCAGCGCATCGGACCTCCATCCATGGTTTTGTCATTCAAAATGTCTGCATCGCGAGGGTATGAAAGGTCTTGTAATTTGCAACAGACGAATGATTTGCACGTATCCACTTACAGTTTTAATTAAAAAGTTACTTTATTATATCATAACTGTAATATCTGATCCTAATGTATCTATTCTAGGCTGTTTTAAAGCATTTGCCCATTTCCACAAGTTATTCATTATTAATTAGGTAAAATATGAATCGTTCATAAGACTTTCAAATCCATTTGAAGACCAACTTGCATTGGGCTAGTGGAGGGCAGACTTAACTCATCAAAAGAGGCTTAAGTCTCGCGACGGTATATTACAGGACTGATGTTATCCTATCAGATAGTAATAAATAACGAGCAATTCCCATTTAACAAGGGATATATACAAAATCTCCTTACAGATAACTTGATCTCTTGGGACACTGGGCAGCTTCTATCCCGGAAAATGTTTTAGTTCCCTAAGGATATGCGATAAATTTAATCACGCTAGTAGTAACTGTTGCAGATGAAATTTTGTAACTGAAAGTAACAGTAAATGTTCTGTAGCTTCTATTGTCAAGTATAGATAAATTCTTTCGTTTGTAATTGTGATCAAGGATATTTTGAAGTTTTATTATTGCTTTGATTAACAAGACGAGCTTGCCTTGAGTTTGCTGTTCGCCTGATGGTAAGCGATAAGATCGCCCATAAATAGTAAAAACACCTTTCAGCGCCTTGAATTACTAGATATTATTTAGTATTCGACTGCACTCGCCATCCTAAGACATGAAATGTTAAGTCTTATTATGTCCAGTAGTTACACTGGCTAAAATGTTTATGAATATTTGAAAATAATAATCAATTAATTATGAAAAAAGCAACGATAGCTTCACTGAGAGTGGAATGGCTGCAAAAGTAGAAAAACTGCCGAGACGAATATCTTCAGGTTCAAAACCCAAAGACGCACACCTCTAACTTCTAAATTTAATAAGAATTCTTTGTGAATTATAGCTTGTTTAAGGAAAACACCGTGAGGGATCCTACAGACCTGAGAGTTCTTTATGAGAATTTGGAGGATATGTGAAGTTTGCCAATGGGCCTAGACCAGCGTGATGATCTAAAGCCTAATCGTTCTGAGTAGTAGAGAAAGCTAGGGCTTTCTCTACTACTCCTAGCAATGGGACAGTATACAAGGGTGATACTATTATTATCTACTCAATAAATTACTTACAAATAATTTTTTCTGTGTCATTGTATGGTTCTTTGATATTTGATTTAACCATAGTTATTTTTTTGTATCAGGTGTTCAAATGGAAATTGGATCCCTCTTTTTTAAAATTTGGTTCGGGTTCTCGGTCGAATATCCTTACTCCATTACTCATTGCTTTTCTATAAACTTTATAGATCTTAATAAAAATATATTTTTGCCACAAGGATAAAGGCAACTCTCTAGACGGCCGTGATGCGAATTTTCAATTTATTTTATGGGGCCTCCCGTGGCAGGTACGGACGGATGTGTAAAATAAGTTAAAATTTATGATATTGCGTACGAACCAATGTTCGTTATGGCGGACAAGTTTAATTTTAGAATGGAATGTTGATTGATAAGTTACATATATCTGGTTTTTGTGGATTTTGGGGAACAAGGTTTATGACAATTGGATCCAATTATGGCAAAATATATAAACCTTAAAAATATCTAAAAAACAAGTTATTAATATTTAACACGTTAAACCCAAATGTGGTACTTTACTGTTCAGCAAAAAACGACAAGATCTATTTATATTTCACACAAAAAAGTATCTGTCATCTAATCCATCCATAAATCGAGCTGTAACAAATTCACATAATATGTTGTTCAAAAGTAGTTAGAACATTTTGGCATAACTCGGTCCAAATCGAAAATAGCCTAAGACATTCCTTGGGTTTTCATAGACAGCAAAACAAAATAAACAAAAAGTCCCTCACAAAATGGTCACCCTACAATGATTCAATACCAGAAATTGTTTTGAAGCAAACAACAGAGTACAAACGCGACACTATTTATTGAAAATGAGCTTTCATAGCGGTCCGCTAGCGATAACTACACAAAATACATTTGTTCACATTTAATTGAGTTTGAAAAACGGTTTTACGTTGTTTGTGTTTGTTTTTAACTGTTGGAGTTGATGATGACATGTATCAGCGGATTCGTTTACTAAACAGACAATATTTGTGTAAACTATAAAATATAATTTACTTTAAAATACAATTAATTTAGGTGTTTAAAATAATTAATATTTTTAATCTTTTTATTTTATTTTATTTGGAACAAAAAACAACTGTACAAGTGACTTATAAATCTAAAAATCTTATTAAATAAGTACAAATTATTGTACTATCCACATCTTTGTCCCCATATTAATTGTAGTATTTGAAGCAATAGTATTTTTTATGTGACCTCATTGCATTTGATGTTAAGCGGAGTGGGGTCCCGATGTCGACTGACAAGAGATGATTCGCCAGTCGACATAATTATGCTGGCTTGTTTGAACCTGATATATATTGTCATCTCGGAACGCGACACTTACGTGGGCCACTATGGCGGATTTTAACAACTAGTGTACGATGGTTACTATGCGGGTAGATATAAAATATATCATATAACCAGCTCATTCACTGCGTTTTATGAAATTTAAAGTAATTAAAAAATAGAAACACGGAACATTTTTCAATAGATCTGCGAAAGTTTCTGAAAATGTTTTTTTTTCCGGAATACTTAGCACGACTATTCCGAAATACGTCATTCACGCGATATATACTCTACATTAATCATTAATAAGTAAATTCCATTAAATCAAACTATTTAATACACAAAAAAGAACGAGATATTCTGAATCTTGGCTCCGGCAAACGTCATGAATAATGTAAGCGCGGCATACTGGCAGTACGCGGCGGCACGCCACGCTGACGAATCAATCACGCGCGTGCCGCGACTACCACGCACACGAGCGATAGATTGATTCATAAGGAAGTGGTTATCGATATGATATTTTAGTTATGTTCATGAGTAATGTGGCGACATAATTAACATAGAGTGTGTTCTGGGTATCAGCGCTCTGGTCAGACTCGCCAATCAATATTATACCGGCCTGTTTAAATATAGGACATACAGAGGCTGATCCCGGGACGTGTCACCCTTACATGGGCCACTATGGCGGGTTTACCTTGTGTACAATGGACGCTAACCGGGCGGATTCAAAATATTCTACTACCAGCCATACGTTTCTTACTGATATAATCGGAATAAATATTGTTTATGACCGATTTAATTTCTGTGGCCTGTAATTTTGTTTCTTTATAGAATAAAATAGATTTGTTTTTAGCAACTCAATCAATTAGAATTTCTTTGCGATTATTATGATAAATAATATGTATTGAATCCCTCCTAGCCGAATTTTGAGATCAGCCAGGTACGCGGGTATATTATAGTGCATAAGTGTGTGCGAAATACGTAATAAGTATGCGCTCTCTCTTCCTTCACTGGCATAGTCCGGAGAGTCGCCGCTTCTTTCGGTTATTATCTGTAATGATTTTTTTGTTTTACGACTATAATTACATATACGAGCTATTTATTCAGTTCTACTTTAATATCAGCTTGATGCAGTATTTATACGTTCAAAATCACATTTAGCTTAGGTCTTACTCCACGCCAAAATAAACTTTAGTACAAATTGTTGCCTAAAATTTTAACCCTGTGCCTCGGAAATTTCTCAGCCAAGGTAAACTCTAATTTAGACCACGTAACACGACATTAATAGTTAACTCGTGGGCTGACTGTTTCCCCCCACGTTCAAACTAATCGAACTGTAAACTTGAATAGCATTTGTATTATATGCGGTCCCAACTTCTAGACGTATGCTAATAGTTTTTCAATTTGCCAACCGATAGAATAAGGTTTTTGAAAGTTGTCTGAAAGACTTGGTTTAGTTTTACTAACAGGGTCAGTTAAGATTTCTTTGCAGGCAGAAAATTTATGACTACTATAACTTATAATTAGGGTGAAGGAAAACATCGTGAGGAAAGCTGCATACCTGAGATATTCTTTATAGGAATTTTGAGGGTGTGTGAAGTCTACCAATTTGCACTAGGCTAGTGTGATGGACTAAGTCCTAATCGCTCTCAGTAGTAGAGGAGGCCCGTGCCCAGCTGTGGGGTAGTATATAATACAGGGCTGACATTATTATTATATTAACTTATAATTTGTTTTTTATACGACAGTATAACGAGATAAGCAAACTGCTTACCTTATGATAAGTAACACGACTGTTAAAAAACAAAATTCAAATAAAAATATATAAAATAAAATGCATTATTCATCATGTAGGCGAACATAGTTGCACTTATGATAAGTCAAGGTACAGTGAGAGTATTTAATCGTTACATAAATAAAGTCGATTATATACACCTACATACATTCTTATTATTTCAATCTTTCATTGTGAATGGCGTCCAAGAAATCCACACAAGGCGAAACAATTGTAAAATTACATATACAATTATATATAGGGTTAGAAAATCAGAATGTAAATTGGTGTATAAAGGCCCTTACTGGCGATCATTCCCAAGCGCGTCGTAGCGCGGCCATGTTATAATAAAGTTATAGTTAGTGTAGTTGAGCTTGTTATTCTGTCCATATATTATATCTTAAAAATTCAAACGGATTCATGGTTTTATAAATGGTGAGACCAGTAGCTTGATGAGAGGAAGCGTCATGATAGTCACGAGTAGCCGAGTAGAGTACTGATTTCTTCACTCTGATTTTATTCGTCTAAATTGATATTTGAATGAGTAAATTTTTAAAGTACTTTTTCGAATTTTATCGCGATTTTAATGTTTTAGTTTTCTCCCGATGACATTGCAGCTTCGTCTTCGAAACGTCGGGAGAGAACTTAAACTTTAAAAACGCGATAAAATTCGAACAAGTTAAATTGTAATAGCTAACGTAACAACGCGTAAACATAAGAAATCCTTACTAAGTAAATTTTTGATTTTTTGTATATTTCTAATGGCTATTTAGACAATTTTGAAGATTATTTCAATAATAGAAAGCTACATTACCTCTAACTGCTATAGGCTTATTATTCCGGGACGCTATCGCGGACGGAACCGCAAGCTAAAGCTAGTATTTATTGCTCATTAATTTTACCACCACCCGAACTGTAACTAATAAAGGTCCTTAAACTTCAGTCAGTATAAACTATTTCTTTTATAATACTACAAAATTAAATATAATAGAAATCCGAAGGCAGCGTGGCGTGGCATGGGTACACCCTACGCCACAGTCATTACTTTGATCGCGATCCTACAAGAAATCTTACTTTGGAGGGAAATTGAAAAACGAGATGTGTCGGATTAGAGACCACTCGCATTTCAAACTATCTACAGACTTCTGTATACGGTTGGGTTTGATCTTTGTTTCCTAGATAAGATTCATGTTAAAAGCTATGAACGTATATAAGCAAACGAGAAGAGGTCATCTGATTTAATAATTTATCTCCATTTAGATTTGATTTGTTTTCAATGAAACACCAATATCAGGAGAATTTAGCGTTGCCAGATTTAAAGGAAAGAGGTATGAATTTTGGTGGAGAGGAAATTTCTAGACAACAGTGTATAGTTATAATGAATTACTGCATCGAGTAGGACTTACTAGTTATAGTAAGTCCTACTCGATGCAGTACAGTCTGTACTAATATATAAAACTAAAGAATTAGTTTGTTTGTTTGAACGCATTAATCACAGGAACTAATAAACCTATTAAGATTTTTTTTCACTAACTGGAAGCTATATTACTCCTTAGTGTTAAAGGCTACTTTTTCATCGGGAATACAATTATCGAGCAAAAACTTTTTCATGCGGACGGAGCTGTAGGTAAAGGCTAGTATAAAATATTAAGGGTGTACTTCTTGGGTAGTTTCCTAGGTATATAAAATGGCGAGATATTCAGGTACAGTGTTAAGTATTTTTAATTGTAAAATGTGATCAAGTCATCAGTTAGTAAGTAATATATTAATTCGATATGAATAAAGTCATGGTATATAATTATTTTTTGTTACGGGTTTGACAAAGTGACTACTGCACCTGATGGTAAGTGGAGTGGGGTCCAATAGAATGTCGACTGACGAGAGATGATTACCCCTCGACACTTGACACAATTATGCCGGCCTGTTAGAACCAGATATACACAGGCTGATCCCGGAACGTGACACTTACGTGGGCCATTGTGGTGGTTTTACCACTTTGTGTACGGTGGTCATTATCCGGGCGGATATAAAATATATCCTACCATTTGTTATAAAAAATATTAATACCATATTCGTTAAAAGTATTTTATTGACTATCAACGCTCCAATCCTACCCAGTTATACACAAAGCGAAAATGCCAACAAAAACTTTTAAAATGGCAACCGAGCGAATGCAATTCAGTAATTCAATTAAACGGGAAAAGCGATATGAAGTATCAGGTAGTAATAACAATTGCATGTAGGTAGGTAGGTACGTGCGGCGGCGAGCGGCGTCGCGCGGGCGACAACTCCTGGGAACTTTATACCGAGCGATTTCTTATTTATTGAGTGATCGTTGTGTAAGTTTTGACCCGACTAATAAAAATAAATTAATTATTTGGACTTTTATTTCTTATCTTACCCATATTCAACAAAAAAATCAAAGAGGGCGGTCGTATCGCTTACCGTCAGGCGAACGACAAGCTCGTTTTGTCATTAAAAGCATTAAAAAAATACAATAGTTTTACGTAACACTATACTACATAGTATCTGATAAATTATTTGTCTACATTGAGTTGCGCGCTTCGGTCACCATAAAACAAATGGACTAACACACTCATGCACACTAGCTTATAATAAGCTAGTGTGGGTGACATCTGCATTATACAGGGTCATTTTGTAACCCTAGACTTAAATTTAACTGCGAGAAAGTCATCTTGAAAGAAGCCGTTTACTATAAGTTAGTCTAACCTAAGGTCAAAAACAAAAAAGTAAAATTTTCAAACAAAATAAATATTCAAATAGTAATTTTATTTTTACACACCTTTGTCACTACTACTATACTAGAATTCGTCGGAGCGGCAACATCGCACACAGTCATTGATAATATTATGCTCACGCACACGAACAAGTGATGCACACTCGGAGCGCAAGGGTAGTTCGTCGCACCGCGCGCCGCGCCGCAACCGAACAGCTGATGTCGGCGCTTTAACTACCTAGGGTTTTGTGTCGTGCCACATCACTCAATCAACAATTAGACCAGCAGCGACGACGCTACGCCGACGTTACAAAAAGACACATACCTAAACAACATTATCATCATCAGCCACATAAAGTCCACTGTTGAACATAGGCCTCCCCTAAAGATTTCCAGACGGACCTGTCGAAAGCTGCCTGCATCCAATGTGTTCCCGTGACGTCTATCAGAGTCGTCTGTCCACCTTGCAGGTGGACATCCAACGCCAACATAAACATCACGCACTAATCATCACATTTCATTAGAACAATATTTTCTATGCTCAAACTATCATCATAAGCAAACGACACTAATCAAACAACCACAATTGCATTAGTTAGGTACACATAACACATGATTTCCGTAATTTTAAAGTGGTGTCATTCTTTTAAATCAAAAAAAAAAACACCCAAATTTCAATAGGGAAGATGGTTGGAAGCTTGCACAAGCCTGGGATCCTGTTCTACATTTAATTAAATCGGATCCCAAAAGACCGGCTGCCAGACCTCAAGACACTGTGAGCTCATTCTGCGTAGATCGGACCGTCAACAGATAAAAATTTTAAAAAGTTGTATATTTGAAAAATGTAGGTAGATATTGTAACTTTGACTTTACGGATGAATAACACCTCAGTCCCCCCAGTCTATTGCAAATACCTACCCATTACCGGCCATTATTAAAAAATGATCTCTTTCTTTATTCTCCACCCGATCCCGAGAATAAATCAATAAAAATAAATTATTTTCAAACACGGCAATTATTTTTATTGGTACACTTTCGCGATGGATCGAAAAGCGTAAACAACTGTCAATAACTGTCAAAAAATATAAATTGTCAGTTAATTTAATAAATTTACAATCGCTTACTTACGTTCCCCGGGTCAGGCAAAGTAATATTTGGGTTTATCTGCTCAGTATCAGCCCGGAATCTGGAATTTGTTCCCGATATGGTGGTATGCTCGCCCCTTATTACATTATGGGACGCAACACACTTGGCGAAAGTGGGTGTCCTGGTTACGCCTTTGCATACCCCTATGGGAACAAATGCGTGATGTGTGTTTGTTTTGTTTTAAAATATCCGTTGGCAAGGAATTAGACCGACTCCTAGTGCCAGTCAACTTAGAACTCCAGAATGCCACTATACTAACTGGGCCCGTATGACTTTACAACTCAGTAAAAATAATTCCGACACAAACATCAATTACATTCAGATAAGTAACCGAACCCCGCGACACACTTGGCGAAAGTGGGTGCCAACGTTGCGCCTCTACATACCCCCTTCGGGGATAAATAAATGATGTGTGTTTTTGTTTTGCTTACGTCTCGATCTTCCGTTTTCTTTCATGACGCTGATTCTACTCTCCTTCCTTCTTATCCATGAGTATTGCTCGTCAACAAGACACGTAATTCGTGACGAGTTTAACTCCCCAGGACACTTTATACAGAATGATCTTTTATTCATTATACGGCGAGTCCGTGGGGACTCGACCGTGGGACAGCCAGTTAGTACAATTGGGTTAGTAATTTGAATGTGCTGAAATGGAACAGGGGATGCGGTTACTACTGTTAAGTATCTCTAAGTTTGTTGTTAATGCGAATCTTGTTTGCAATTTCAATATTTGGAAATTCAGAAGTTGGATTAGTAACGCTGCAAATTTAGATGAGATTTTGATCATCAAATCTGATTATTTATTCAAATGTTCATCTGCAAGGTGGATAGTTGACCTGGTAGATGATGCAGAAGCTTTCTGGATGCAGGCGGTTTTAGCTGAAGATGATACTGATGCGGCAGTGTAGTTAGGCCTTATACTGTGATTTTATAGTCGTTTTGGAACCGAAAATTTTAAATTATATGTCAATCAAGAGTGTAAAAATATAACACTTTTTCATAAGCATTAAAATTTATGTTTACGAATAATAAATGAAAACTCGTGGTAATGCAACTAAATCTCATGTACTAACTACTACGATTATATCGATCGGTGCCATTCATAACTATGAATAATTGTCGTGACGTTACTATCATTATCAAATTCGAAAGCGTGAAAAATATTATCGAAACTATTTTCTTAAATTACCAACAATACAATTCATTCACTATTTTTTGGGTCCTACATTGTTCTAAGTAACCACATTTTGGTTCCAAAACGGTAAATCACGGTATAACAAATAATTCGTAATTAAAATTGTGTTGAAAAAAATATTTTTAGGCAAATGAAATGACCAAGTTGCTATTATGATAACATGTGCTCAGTAACGAGACAAATTTAAATACAGACAACCAATATTACCTAGATTCATACTAACTGAAATGGCAGTCCACCGAGATACCTAATCTCCAGAATCAACTTCACAAAGCAGCGCAATTCCAAGATTTGCTTATCCAAAGCTTTGAACCCGAGTCCTAAATACCTCGTAATTTCCGTCCACTTCCCAAACAGGAGGTCCCGGGGGTTCGGTCATGGTAACTGACGGCACTGAGGTCCGATAAACTAATAAATGATTGTTGTATTTAAGATTGCTGTGAAAGGGTTTGGGTCATTGTGAGGTTTTGTAAACCAAAATTGACATTGTACGTGTTTGTAGGGAATGTGATGGGCTGACTTAATTATACATTAAATATTTTTGTAACATTTAAGTTTTTATAATCATCAATAGTTTTGAAATGAGTAATTGATAATTATTTTCACTTTACTCAAAACTTTTATACTGCAGATGAGATTTTGTTCTTGGGGACCGACAAAAAATACAGAAGAATGTCTTACACTGTCCCACTTAATACTGGGAGTGTATGATCTTAGTTATTCATAATTTACGAGATATTTTTGAAATTACTAATTTAACAGAAATCTTTTTCGAGTTTTAATTTTTGATAAAAATGTCCATTTTAATTATTTTTTGATTATTAAGTTGTTAACAAGGGTGCTCCTGTGAACAGTGTAATTCATAATAATTTATGAAATATATTTAAAAGATATTTAAATTCGTTTAATAGTATTCCATTTCTGGTATTATTTTATCAATTTTTGAAAATTGATTTATATATGACGATTTTTTATGCTATTTTCGCCATTTTAATTGTAGTGTTGACAGACGCATTCCCATCAAAAATCTAGCGAAGGGATTGGAGTAAATAATCGACACATCACCTTAATTTCTCCACAATAATAAGTCTAAAGTCAATGATGATAAATGATGCTCATTCGTGAGCAGATTGTAACCCATTTTCAATCAAGTTGCGAACAATAAAACAATTTCGAATATCTGTCTAGACAGTTATTGTTCTAGATGTTTGCGAAATGGCTTCATATTGCCTTCAGCATGATTATTAATAGTCTTTTTATACACAACGTGTGCGTGCGTGTATTTCTGCCTGAAATTGTGATGTTGACGCTGCAGTGAATTATATTGATATACATTTTATTTATATATATTTTATTCGAAACTTACACATATTTATTTAACATCTATGGTTCGAGTAAAGTATTGTAGTGTTATTTTAAAGAATATACATGTGGTTTCAGTTAATAACGCAATTTCAAAATGACCTTTTATTCCCTCGCGTATGACAACTTTCCATTTGATGTTAAAACAGTAATAAATCTTATTTCGACAACTAAAATTACACCTGCCTATCAAAATGTAACCAAATGTAATATTTCATTTTTCACACATAACACCAACTGAAAACACTGTCCATTAACCGAGAGTAGACCCAATCGGTCAAAAAATAAAGCGCACCACAAAGATCCTTATAAGGGTCCAAACAGATTACATTAGCATACCATAATACCGAACCGGGCTCCTACACAGTTGTAATTCCATTAAGCGTCGACCCTTTACGGACCTTTGGAGTTTGCTACGGTTTTTTATATACCCACGTTGGGTTGAGTTTGAAGAGTTAGATCTTAGTTATTTTTTGCGTAAGACGTTTTAATGTTTGTTTTGAATAATTTCTTTTGTGAATAAAGGTTTGTAAGTAGCCTTTATCTTGTATATGAGTATGTAGTAGGTATTAATGCTTTGTCTATTTATAGTAGCTGTAAATTAAGCAATTCTGCGGATAATATTGTCAAAAGGTATATTTTGCTGTTGTGTGCGATCTGTGAGATTGTTGGAGATTCATACTTGCTACCCCTGTTCTCAGTTCTACTTCCTCTCGTTAAAGATCGGTAATGTACCCGGAGATGATTTGATTGCTTCAGTGACGAAGTTTTAATACGTAAGACTACTGCGCTGCAGGTCTGGGTTCGAATTCCTGGTAGGCCAAAAATAATGGTGACAGATTTTTATAATAATAATATCAGCCCTGTATTATATACTTGCCCACTGCTGAGCACGGGCCTCCTCTACTACTGAGAGGGATTAGGCCTTAGTCCACCACGCTGGCCTAGTGCGGATTGGTAGACTTCACACGCCCTCGAAATTCCTATAGAGAACTTCTCAGGTATGCAGGTTTCCTCACGATATTTTCCTTCACCGTTAAAGCAAGCGATAATTCACAAAGAATGCACACATAATTTTTAGAAAAATCAGAGGTGTGTGCCCTTGGGATTTGAACCTGCGGACATTCGTCTCGGCAGACCGTTCCACAACCAACTAGGCTATCGCCGCTTTTTGACAGATTTTTCCATCTTCAAAATTACTGTCGCAGCGGCGAGTTACGAAGCTGGCGGTGTGATACCCTCGCGCCTTGGAAAGCACTTAGAGCCATTGATCCTGTGCCTGATCTCTCCGGTCATGTGGGATTGCTGTCTCACCGGACTATGAGAGTGAAGGAACAGAGAGTGCACCTGTGTATTATGCACACACTTTTACACTATAATATCTCCTGCGTGGCTGATCTCCGTTGTGATTGGCCGCCGTGGCCGTCATTCGGCTATGAGGGATTCATTAGATGTTTATGGACATTGACGATCACTCATTCTCTAAAAAGTTTTCAAATGAACGAACTCGTAAGACCAAATTAGTAAAAATACAGTTTTATTTATATTATGTTAGAAAACCATGTTCTTTATTTACGGTGGTTATAAATAAATTTAAAACTTTAATTTTGCAACTCATACGTTTAACATTTTGGGAATTTAATTTTAAAATGTTATGTAAATTTCTAAATAACAACTCCTACGCACGCAGCCTCGGTATGGGGTGTGGGTGGAACAGGACATATTTAAATTGATTTAAAGAAGCTGGTTGTGTTTGTATCCATCTTGATAGCTCCTACACAAGGTATAAAACTCGCTATAGTGGCTCAGGTAAGTCGCGTTTCGGGATCAGCCTGTGCATATGATTTCCAACAGGCCGGCATAATTGTGTCGACTGGGAACAATCATCTCGTCAGTTATCGCTTATTATCAGATTCTTGGTCATTTTGCCGTGTCAAAATAATCCTCGCTTACTTATGTTAGCATAAAAATATATTGACACTTTTTGCTATAGAACAGCGTTGGCAGACCAGGGTCCAGGTCGTTGACAGTCGCACTGGTCGGTTGGTTGAAATATTTTTGAAGGTGTTTTGTAGTCGGTGATATTTTTATTTTAATGAAAGTAGCTTTAGTATCTGCCTCGGTGGCGTAGTTGTACTGTATGCGGTACGACAGCGCTCTGAGGTCCTGGGTTCGAATCCCTGGTCTTGCAAAGTGATATTTGGGTGTATCAGCTCAGTGTGTACTCGATATTGCGATAGGCTCGCCCCCTATCACATCATGGAACGGAACACCTGGCGAAAAGTGGGTGCCTTGATTGCGCTTCTGCATACCTTCGGGGATATATGCGTGATGTGTATGTGTGTAGCTTTAGTATCTTAACATTTACAGTATTAAAAATACTCGTAAGTACCAACAAAGTAGGATAAACGTTTATGTAAAGCATTTGTTATGTCGGGACGTTAAAATGTGCGAGCGATTCATTACGGCCGGCAAAGGATTAACGTACGGAGCCGCTAAAATTCAAATATTATTCATAAAAGTACGTTTAATGTGGCTTTCGAGTGTGTGCGGTGTAATTCAGAAGTTACAGCGGGTAAGGTTTTGATCATTGCTGAGCAATGTATTGATAATCAACAATGTTTTTCGGACTTCAGTGGTGTGTCTGATGTCATTGATGTCTTATCCAAGCGTTTTATTGTGTCTGGTTTGTGCGGTATTCAATATTT
>NW_023592842.1:0-30807 GCF_014839805.1 Manduca sexta | reverse complement strand
CTTAATAGTGGTATGTTAATAAGGTACATAATTCATTAATCATTAAAATTTAATAATATAAAACTTATTAATATTCAAAATTATTTATAATTTCATGATTTTAGTATTTGATGAAGATTATTATAATTCTCTCTTTTTTAAGTAAAATAAAATTCGTTTGGAATTGTAGATAAAAATAAATATACGGCCCTGACCTTTAAAAGTGCATAAACTTACAATTATTGCATTAATTTCGAAGGTTCTTGATTTTTAGAAAAATATAAAATAATTGTCAATGAGTGGAATATGTAGTCTGAACACCGTTGGCCATTTATTTTTATTACATACCTCCACGTAAATTACAGCCTTATATAATTAAACATTATATAATTAAAACTATGGTCACAGTTAATTTTGTTCAACCGTGTAGATGTAAAGTACGATACGAGCGGATTAAAGACGTTTATATCAATACGAGCGACCATACATAACACAGGTATATATAAGCAATGCATATTCACCAAATAAATTAAAAGACCTTACCAAATTCCTGAAAAAGGTACCTTTAAAACATGCAAACACGAAACGAACCTCCTCCTTTCTTGGAAGTTTGATTAAAAATACAAAGCAATACTTCAAATTTATATAAACATGTAATTATATTACGTTAACCTACAACCATAATATATACCCGACTGTTGCATAAGACATATTATAAGACACAAGATATATCATACAGGTGATGTGAAATTATGTTAACCTGTATCTTCGAAAGGAAAGACTTAGACATAAGTGTACTCACGGTTCACCGACCTTTTAATGTCCAATGTGACAGGGACGAGTCTAACGCCGTATCAGGCAAAGCGAAAGGCGACGCGATTGAAGTAGACAATTAGTAAAGACTCATTTGAGAATGGTGCAATCTTTGACATGACATATTTTTAAGCAGAAGTGAAAAACGAGCTAGAAGTCTGCGTAATGATTAGTATTGAACAACTATTAACACCCACACCACATAAAATTTTTAAGTTGCACTACTGATCTTTAAAGAAAAGGTACGAGAATTGAGAAAGAAAGGAGAATCAGGTCACCAGTTCTACTGACCGACATACTTGACATTTTCTGTGAGGCAGCAGTAACAAGCCTATCAAGTCGGCACAATAATACTATAGATGAAACTGTTTGCATCCTGTAACTACATTACTAATACGAATCTAAACCCCGGGAGATTTTTGCTGGAATGCGCGGAGACATAATTAGAATTCCAAGTTTATCCATACAATGAGTAATTAAAATTTTCTACCATTATTGTCGCATATGACATTTTATAATGTATATTATACGCAAGACAAAAGGCAGACATAACAATACCAGAAAGTGTTATACTGCGCGAACAGCATTTAGGTGAAGAAAACATTATAGATAAATGAATGTGTTTTAATGATGTGCAAGGAATAATAATACACTACACAGATGGAGAGAAAGTGGAATAGATAGCCTTGAATGTAAAATGGAAGCAGACCTGAATTTTATATATAGTTTGTCCACATTATATACCCATTTGTAAGCATGTAGAGAAGTTACACCCTCTCGTGATCCTTGCAAAGTAACTAAAATGGTAGGTATTGTAAATAATACTGTCAGTAATGAGGTCTTGAGTTATCAACTTATGGGTTGTGCTCATGTCCTTGTAGGCGCAGAAGTCGTTCCAATCGACATCAGGCGTCTGAACTCCAAAATAAATGTACTGTTAATCAATCCCGATTATGTGCATTTGTTACAGAAATCGAGATCTATTTAGGACCACTCGGGAATATCCACGGGTATTGGAGAATACCATCACAGAGTTTTAATAAGTGTTCATTGAGTGAGACGAAAATTAAGTAACTTGCATCATGTGTGGAATGATACTTAAATTATTGTTTCTGACGTAAAACGCGTTTTATTTTACAAATTAAGATTAAGAATGATTAGCCTTAACTGGTTCATTGTGAAGTGTTACATAATGGCAATGAACCAGATTATGTCTTGCCTGCAGAAAGTGCAGTGGATCGGTGAACAGTGAAAGCGTTGAATTGTAACTTATTACACCGACTCATTTGTATGCGATAAACGCAGTTTAACTTCAACTTTGTTCATAAATGACTGACGACCAGCTCAACTTGTATTGGTTGGTTATAACATTTTGTAAAGCATTACGTTCACATAGTTATTTTTAAATTTTTTGCCAAGTTACGCAGATCGTTACGAGTTTAACCACATTTATGAAAGCAGTAAACAACGTATTCAATTGGCGCAAAAAATCCGGAAGCGTTTCCTGTATTTGTTGTTGTTGGTTGAAATGTTTTGACAAGTATAATGTCGTAACATGGTTGTTATCGGCCATCATAAAGCAATTAGTATATTTTTTAGTACATATTATTCTTTAAGAGGGAAGTGTGGTCGTGTTTCGCTATTCTGCAGATATTAGTAAAAAGTATAAAGTTATATCGTTTGGTTTAATAAAAATTTTATTTGTAAAACATGAGCATACGGAGTCAAGAAAGACGTTAAACAAAACAGATTTTATTGTATTAAAAGCTATTTATAATCAAAACAGTATCGAACGGTCAACAGCTTCCATAATAGATTATCATAACTTAAGGTTCATCGATTCCATCGATGTTTATTAAAGCTCTGTTCGATTATTAAATGTAATAATTAAACGGTTAGTAGCGTAACTCAGTATTTACGATCTAGCATAACGTGTTACCGCAAAGAACATAGTCATAAATCAAGTGAGCCATCTTAATGGAAACATCTGATATTAAACATGAAAGTTGTTTTTGAACGCACTAATAATAAGTTGTTCCTAGATGTCATAAAGATGTAAATGGAGGATATATTGCTAAAACATACGCTAGTACTAAATGTATGTAATCATTAACTGTTAATTCTTAGTTGCAACTGTTTGTTAAAGTTATTGGCTTTGGTAATCTTCATCAAAGTCACACATTGTGAAATCGCATTTAAATTCTAAGGTCGTCTTGCGTTACTGTCATTACCCCATCATCTTCATGAATATTTTAGATGAAGATATTTATATGGCAAAATTTCAAAATCTATACATTGTACGAGGACTTAGTAAATGTCAAATAATAAATATCATTTAAGACTTTCCTTGAGATTTGATATTAATTTTTTTATAATCAAATGACGTATCACGTGGATGCTTACTTCCGATGCTATATATATATATATATTAATAGCCTTGTTACCGTGACCTTAAGGTGTTAAATCAGGTCAAGTATGTTAAATGTTATTAATGTTTTAATGCATTGCTTTGACCACAACTATGTAATAAAACATTAACATCAGATTAAATAATTGCAGTTACGAAATAGGCTCATTTCCTTGGCAATTTAAATTTGTGACGAAGGTTGACGGGTTTTTTAATGTATACTCTTTAATGGCTTCTAAATTCAAATACAATATGTCCAAACTCAAATGATTACAAGGTTAGGCCTTTAACGCTAACGATATTTTATTGAGCAGAGGAATGCAGTGATTTATCTCTCAAATTAATAGTTGATGCAATGAACAAAATGACTAAGCATTTATTGGTAGTACAATGAACAATATTATTTATTGTTCTTTACTAGGGTTAATAAGATTAGACATCCGATGTCTCGAGACCTCGTAATTCGGGGGGATTTCATTTGTACTACCGTTTGTGCGTGGCCATGGCAGTTAATATTATACATTTCTTTAATAATTAAATAATTTAAACATATTTGTACTTAATATTGTAGGTATGCACCAAGTCTTAAAATGGCTTTTGGCTATTTAAGGTCAAAGATCTAGGAAATGCGCCAGGGTTATATAAAAACTGGATAATATATTATTGCATAATTTATGAAGTGTCTACAGGAAGTGTTTATTAAAATTATGTTAATTTTATATTAGGATTATGGTTAATTTGTTATCAGGAAATTGGTTTTGACTTTCTGCTTTTGGTATGTTCATGGTCGTGGAGATAAATTCCTGATGTTGGAAACTTGCGTTGGATAATTGTGAACTCTATTTTAATGCTTCATACTTAGAAAGTACAAACTATCGCTCGTATCATATTGTGATGGTTTTATTGAGTACTCGATCTTTAGAGCACGTTGTATAAAGCTAATAAAATACTCTTTAGTACTAAGAAAATGCACCCGATCCATAATCGTAACATTTAAATCAGTTTAACGGAAACCGGAAGCAAAACGTCAAATATTCCGTACATTCTCAATTTAATTTTTTTTTTTAAATTATGAGTCAGTTCACAGGACATATATCTATGGAAAATTTTAAGCCATTAATAAAATATGGACCATTAAATCCTATCCGTTTAAAAAAATATTCCATACAAATCACGCAAATCACGAACATGACTAGTAAAAAGCAAGATGACCGCATAGATTATGCAATACGAATGTCGGCCAGTTATTTCGGAAGTGGCCGATAGCCGCTACAACCACAACTCACCCACATATAAGATAGTCGATAACAAGTTACACAATTTGAGGCTTGCGAATAATCTATGGCCGATGCACATTCTGACTTATTACTTGCTGTAATTATGCAAGGTAATGTTAAGTAGCGTTTAACTAGATCGTAATCAGTAATAATGTGTATTAAGTTATGCATCCGGGTTATAAGTAGTTTATTTATGGTTGTAACATTGAAATATTGATAAGAGATTATGGTAACGTTTTTTAAGGAATTAAGCCTGAATTACATATTTTCTATTATATTGAAAAATATAAAAATAAGTGCCTGTCTCGTTAGCGTAGTTGTATTACAGTACGATTGCAATGCTGATATTAAAGGTTCGATCCCCGGGTTGATTAAAGTGATATTGGGATATTCTACTTAGTATGAGCCAGGAGTCTGGAATTTGTGCCCGAAATGGAGACTAACCCCCCTGTTGCGTCTCTGTCTACCCCTTCGGTGTTAAAGGCGCGAGAATATGTGTGCGTGTGTATAAAGATAAGTACAAATAAAACTATAGTAACTTTGCTTTAATTCAAAATATTAAATCGTATATTTCGTAACGAAGTAGGTAAATAATGTAGTCAACAAAATAAAAAATATATAAATTTATTATAGTTTCAATCAACAATTTAATCAATAATAAAACTATTATCACTGTATAAGTTTCACAATTTGCGTACCGTTTAGCATTTCTCGAACGACAAGGAAAGTGACTACAGCGGACCGCACACAAAAACAAACAGCGAGTTATGCAATCATTGCGCATGGCAGGTAACATCCGACTGGCACACAACATTATACCCACGATAGATACTTCGCCGTATATTTTAGGATTATTAAGTTTAAGATTCATATTATGCAAATGTTAATCTTTCTATATTTTTCTTTAATTATAAAGCAACGGAAGACAATTAACTGCACGGTATAAAATACATGTTTAAAGAATTTATTTATTTATAAATAAAATTGTTTACAGCAAAGGGGTTTTTAGTTCCACAATAATTGACGTTATCAGGAAAATGTAAAAAGCTAGAATGCATAAATACGTAAAAAGTAGAATAGGTACAAAATTACGTTCTCATAAGTTATGAAATAAGCTGGATGTTGATATTTTATTAATTGGTGTGTAATGGTAAACAATATAGCTTTATAGCTTAATATGGCTCCTTAGGTATATTAATATGTAAACCTATATTATTGATTAAGCTTTTAGTAGGTTTGATCCGTAATTTTACAATTTGTATTATCAGTTTACTACTGTTCGCTAGTAGTAAATAACTAACGCCTTGTCGAATGTTAGCGCTGCTTGCTTTGCTCGCTCAATGTGCTTTTCATATTACTAATTCATATAAAAAATAATACTTAATGATTTAAAAAATCATAATAGTTTTAATATTATGGATATGTCTATCAAGGAGGCCCTCGCGAATGGCAAAATTTATCTGTACCTATAATTATAATTTTAATGCAATATATGAAGTCGTATAAATATTGCAAATTAGCAAGTGTTTGAAAAAAGTAGTATTTGTCGATGTCACACCAAAGAAATTATTCAATGAAGATGGATCAATTTCAAGAGAAAACTCTATGGGAAAAGACTACAATATTTATACCATCTTTATCTATACACCTCTACTAAATATATCAGTAGATATGTATAGTTAATAACATCAGGTAGGTCATTATTTTAGTATTATCTTTTAAAAAATGCTAAAAACTTACCGGTAATTTGAACAGCAGTAATTCCTATTAAAATTAACCACTTTGAGCTTGTCAACATTTTATATAATTTATGACATAAATATCACTTTTAAACGTTTATTGCACTCAGTTTAATCACAGTAAATATCACAATATATTATTTATAGATATATAAGAATAAGTCGTGTGTCGTACGATTGTTGTGCGGTGTGCGAGGTTTTGTTCTGTTGGTGTTGTGTTGAGCACTGACAGCGAAAGTGTTGGTAGTCATGCTGACCTCACAGCGTGCTTCCCCACTAGTAACTCGGCCACCCTTTACATAATTGATGGAATTCACTAGAACTGGGTATTATGATATACAAATTATATCAGAATCTACAGGTGAGTTTTAGCAATCATGAATGACAGTTATTCTAGTCGTAGAAAGTTAAAAACTTTTAAAACGTACCTATTGTAATATAACATTGTCAAAGAATTACAGATATAAAATTATAGTCTACCAGGGTTTTTTTTTTAAATAGGTGCAGTTATTTATTTAGTATTTGGGAAACACACAAAACAATTACAACTGAACATACACAAAAAAGAAATAACAAAACCAGCAAAATAATAGTTAAGCATATATATTTTTATTTATTTTTCCTTCAATGCAGATAATTTGGTGGTACATTATTTGATAACCACCTCATTAGGTTAGTGGCACCGTTCAATTAATGTGATTTTATCTAAGATGATTTTTTCCGTGATCATCCCCTAGCGAATGTCTTTGTTAATGCAAAATTGTTTATTTATTTTGATGTAGCAGCGAGTGGCACTAACTGCCGAGACAAAGGTCGCGGGTACGAAACCAGACCAAAGGGCACGCACCGCAGCCTTTTTCGAAATATATGTTAGTCTATAGTGTAATACACATTTAATATTACTATACTCGGAAAGATGTCCGTATTCTAGTAGCTTTTGGCTTTCCGCATTAGCAGTCATGGTGATAAAATTGATGACTTAGTACCCTGATAGTAAGTACAATGCAATAATTTAGCGAAGTGCGTGGGACATTTTAATAATATGACTGCCTATTCTGGGTCTTATTCATAGATTGTTGGATGACCTGACCATGTACTTTATGCTGATTTTTTATTTATGCTCGACGCCAATGCTGTCAACTTGTTGCGCTACATAAACGGCACAATAAAGGCAACAACGAGCTGTCAATATTTCGATTTATTTTATTACGTTGCATGTATGTGTTCTGGCACCAGTCTCCGCGTATCTTCCAATACACTGAGAATACCCACCAAGCCTAGTTTTACTTATTAAAACGTTTAATACATAAATACATCCTACATTGATTTTGAAATAACTGCATGCGGGTGGTTGCGAAAAGTTCATTGACTGAGACCACGTCTTGGGCAACATTATTACCTAATTATCGGACACACCTCGTCGCGTGGTGCAACGCGCATTGAGGATGGCGACAAGGATATGTGGAAACGTCCGTCCTTCCGTGTCATAGTTGCCGAAACAGGATATGGACGTTGAGGAAAATTTATTTATAATAATTGGTGAGGATAATATGCGTACATTCGACAAGATTGGCAGTTTAGCGAATTATATATCATTTAGCCTAAAGACAAGAACAGATATTTTGTAACCAAACGATAATAGACCATTCTATAGGACACGATAATATTGTAGATTGAGTATTCCTAATATTTATAATTAATAAACTTAGATTATTAAAAAAAATAATTACGCCTGCACGACATAATATTTTCTAATCTTCTTTGTCTTCGAATATAGTTTGAAATATGATATTAATGATATATTAATCAATGTGATAATTCACAATGTATTAATTAATAAAGACTAGGCACATTTATTAAATAAAATCTAATATTGTGGACATTAATAAACAACATGTGTACAGAGTAGATAATTATATATTTTCTCCCTCTCTTGAAACTTTGCCGAGCCCGACAGGGTCCACGTTTATGTCACGTGTATTTTTTTCCCCAAATGATTCTATTTATGACATGTGATTGCTATCGAAATTTCTGTTATATCTGTGTTTCGGATTGGATGAGGGGGCAGGTGTGTCACGTGTATTAAATGTAACGTTTTATGTATAAAATGGTTGTGGAGTGCAATAAACTTGGAATTTGAATTAGAATAGCGTCAGGGCAACCTGAAAGATTAAAATAATATATAGGATTAAAACGAAGGTGCGCGCCATCTCCTCGTGAAGGCTATCTCGTAACTGTCGTTCGAGGAAGTAGGAACTTGTTATCTATTTATTCTGTTTACTTTTAAAACCCGACTGAGCTGTGACTTTTATGTAATTTAATAATTTTCCAATTATGGGAATGTCATGCATTCATTTTTTATATTACCTTTTACTTTTAACGTTATCTTGGTTTGTTCTTATTTGTAAACTTTAAAACCTTTATAAAATATAAATAGCATAGCCACAATGAAAACATTAAAACATGTTATACCCAATAACACCTTCACAAGCAAAAGTAATACCTGTAAAAATATTATAAAAATGATTTTAATATGTGGTGAAATAAAAGTGATTTTAAAAGAGTTTAAGCAAAACTAAACATTGTACAACTGGCAAAGATTTTTGAGTTCTATTCTATTCAAAATATTCATTTATGATGCAATTTTCGCTATCTTCTTATTATAATTTTCTGGTATCTAGCATAGAAACCAGAAGATTTAAGTAATGACAATGCAGCCATCTATAGCGTCCGTCATTTGAAATCAACGCGTTGTGCGTCGTCATCGCAATGACGCCTTTTTCGTCGTTTACTATTTTGTGATCGTTGTTCCTTCTATTACATAAAAAAACGGAAGGAAATTATGAGATTCTTTACTTTGAAGGTAGATAACGTTATAATTTTATTTCATAGTCATCATCAGCCCGTTGCAATCCACTGCTGGACATCTCCTCTCCCAAGGTACGCCACAGAGCCCTATCTGCTGCTTTATGCATCCAGTCGCTGCCTGTCCTCTTGTGTAAGGCTTCCGCCATCTGGCTAGAGGGCGTCCGGCGCTACGTTTGCTAATAACAATAACACTACCTAACTAACTCGTCTATTTCTTACACGCTATCAATATAATATGACTTATAATATTATCAACTATTTTATTGACAATCCCAAATTGATACTCAAGTCTAATAGTCCTTGAACTAGTTTCAATAATATTTTCCTTTAACTAGACTGTTTTAGTGTCTTGCTATCGCTTCCGGTGTCATCAAGGTGTGGGGGGAGACCTAGGAGGGTTGTGACAGAGGAGAGTTGTGACAAAGACGATTTCTCAGAACCTCCGACCGTTAGGGAACTGGCTAAAGCGCACGATTGCTTCTTTAGAGAAACGCTACCCGATACTGTAAGCGCCAGTGGCGCACGGCCAGCGGTTTCGTAAGTACGACGTCTGCATGGAAAAAAAACTGAAAAGTAAGTTTTATATCAAAATTTTGATTGTATTTATATCGATACATATTATGTTCTGGTGGATTTGCAATTTTTTCTTATATTTTGCGGTTTATGAAGTTTCTAAGCATGGCACTGTATTTTTGTGTTTGGATCTTGTTTCGAAATTAAGCAATATTATTTTGACCAGGTCACGATTTCTGGCACCTAGGAAAGTTGTGACAGCGTGTCACAACTCTCCTAGGCTAAGTTCATTTTCTGATTACCTTGTTTTACATGCTTTTGCAATGTTTGTTTTCTATTTATATGTATAAATTCGTTTGTTTTAATTAATTCTTACACCCTACTTTGACTATAAAATATGCGATACTTAAAATTCGTCTTTAAAATGATTTTTTGTTAGGAACTTGTTTGGGTATGCGGTTTAATGTTGAATGCTGAATTATCTATTTCTTGTTTTAGAATGCCGTATATTTACACGCAAAGACTGATATGGGCCTCGCTAGTGTCAATATTTATGAATTGGCCTTTGAAGAAGTTGCTAATAAGAGGTCAAAGTCTTCCAAATGCCGCATCCTCTTACAATCTCAACTACATGTCTTTACATAGGTTTATTAAGAAGAAAAAGGCTTTTCAAGATAATGCAACTGATGTGGCTCCGTCTATGAGTTATATCAGTCATACGTTATTTACAGAAGACGGAGAAAATATATTATGCGATTATTTATTGACATGTGCAGCATCCAATAATGGGCTAAAAGAAACGGGTATTTAAGTATTTTGCCTTTATGTTGGCACAAAATGAGAAGGCAGTAGAAGTGTAGCTCAGTGCCAGATCAAATGCAAAGTGGGTCCAGTGTCTGAAATGCAGAGGCTGGTCTCACGAAGATTGCACTGGGGGCGAGCTGCGATGTCTGTCATTTATTTATTTTTGCTTATCAGACTAGATTAATATTTTTGACTGAATTTAAAACGACTGATCTCATAAATATGTCATAAATACTTACAAAAGATTTAATGCTTGTTATGTTAATGTTTCATGTTATTGTAGTTCTTATAATTCTGTCAAAAATAAGTAAAGTATTTTTTATGAAAAAATGTTTATTTTGTTTATAATACATACAGGGTCATTTTGCCATTGCGAATGAAACCACATACTCGTCTTCATCTTTGCTGACATTGTGCCAAAAATCACACATTAATAACTAATATTTTCACGAGTAATCCTGGTTTTAGTTATCTGATTATTTGATCATTTTGTACTTTAATGCGAATATGGCGTGTATGGGGTGTATTTCTGGCTGGAAGTATGATGTTGCCGCTGCGACGAATTCTCTTAGAGTAGTAGTAGTAGCTTTAGGACGTGTAAAATTGGAATTGCTTTTAATTAATATTTATTTTGTTCGAAACTTATACTTTTTATTTTACATCTACGGCTCAAGTAACTTACTGTAAAGTGTTATTTCCAAGTAGATGAGTATGTGGTTTCATTTAGTAAAGCGTTGTCAAAATGACCCTGTATGTAAATCTACTTGTCTATCAAATATAATCCAGAAACACAGCTGTCACAACTTACCTTTGTACCTGTCACAACTTACCTCGGTATTAGGGAGAGTTTGTGACAAAAGGGGAGTAGTTTCAGTTTTCATGGATTTTCTCAGAAATCATATACCTTTTTATTTACTTTAATGACTGTTTTAAAACGGTAAGGACTGAGCTATGATGAGGCATACAGTTCATAATCGTGGTATATCTCTTTCTTGAGATATGTTCATTTAAGTAAAATTGTCACAACCTTCCTAGGTCTCCCCTACCTTTACGCGTTAAAGGCAATGAAAAAATATAGAAGATATAAAAATGATAGGAAATATTTCGTCTCCATGAGTAATTTTAAATAAAGCACATGTTTTAATAAATATATTCAATACTTTTATTAGTCTCATTTGCTAATTCAATTTCGGCGTCTCTAGTTAGTCTCTTTTCATGGCCGCGTGCGTAAGGTGGTTCCGAATTTGTAAAGAAAAAGTACATCCCATAAGCCCTGGAAATTAAATATTACACTATTATTAGCGAAAAGAAAGATAAGAATGAATGACTGACGATAGTGTAATACTATCAAAATTAACTAAGTTCAGTATCCGTATACAGTAATCGTATTTACTTTGCAACCAAATGCTAATATAATTATATCGTTCGCTTAAAGAACTATCTTACAGTATTCCAAAAATGAAAGAAATGTAAGAGATTCAGCAGACGAAACCTTGTACTAGAAAAAAGTACTTAATACCAGGCAAGAATATATGATACGATGCAATCTTATACCAATTACACACAAAATAATTTGTTCTTAAATTTCATGAGGGTACATTAAATTTTCCACAATACATTATCTTCAGGGGTCACTTTGCGATATGAGCCCTTAATCAATTGATCCTGATGTACTTCGTTTACCATATTATTTATTGCTTTGACAAAATATCTATGTAGTTTTAAGATTTAAAAGATGTTTTACGTTCTAGGCACATGTTCTCCATATAGCATGTTGTCATCTGTATTAAGTTCACACCAGCCAATAATGTAGGTAATCCAAGACGCACATTTAGTTGCGTAAAACCAATATCAGTAAGAATGGACTCCGCGAAATAAACAGGAGCTCGAGCATGATCGCAGCCGGACTTTGCTGAAAACATAAAAAATGTTCACATATTTATTTACTCTTTATAACAATTTGAAAAAGAGAAAAGAAAGATAATAAATACAATTAGTAACCTTATCGTTTGAGCAATAACTTCTAAACTACCATGGGATGGATAAAAGAAAATAAAATAGAAGGGGCAGTCTATTGTATTAGTTATGTAAATTTATTTTTTTGATACAACTAGGTGTGCGGCGTCACCCGCTTGAAAAGCCTTTCCTGCTTTCTTTCTGGGGATCTAATTTCAGGCAAACGATTTATAAATAAAAACACACACACAATGCCTTACTGGCTCAGCAAGACCAACCAATCCATATACTGTATACATCATCATCAACATTAAGAAATCCACTAGTAAACATATGCCTCTTCTAAAGATTATAAGGAATAACAAGGTATCAATAAAATCATCATTTCATCTGATCTATCTATCTATAGGCTAACGAAAGTACTTATAACATATATGTATGTAATAGATCATTTACTCTGTTCGGCAGATGCTTTGCAGCCTGGTTGTGACATTCCACCATTCGCATAGAAGTCGACATGGCCACTGGCTTCAAGTTTTCCTTTTTCAAGTGCATTTGTGTGAAGAATGTCTACAAATTGGGCATCGGATATGTCCAATTTTTTTGTGATGTCAGTTGTGACGAATAAGGGCATTGCTGGATCCAATCCTAGTAACAAAATAATAATAAAAAATTGATCTTATACTGTGTCCATATTTGTAACTAGCTTAACCCGGGTACATAAGTAATAGAAACACAATACATTAATTATGAACGTAATATATTAGCCCTGTATAATGTACTGTCCCACTGCTGGGTACGAGCTTCATCGAGAGCGACTAATCCCTGGAAGTCTAAGCCTTAGTCCATCACGCTGGCCGGATGCGAAGAGAAAAATATTAAAAAATAGAAATTTTCAGTAATAAATCAAAAAGACTACCAGCTTTTTATTTTTAACTACACAATTAATGAATATAATATCAACGTTCCGTTTTAATATATATCCAATTTAATGTTGGCATTTTGTAACTTTGGATAAAAAGAAATTGGGGGTTCTTTAACGTGATTTTAAGTTTATCAATTGTGTGAGATTTTCATAACTCATAACTCAACCAGTTCAAATATACGTAGCAAAAAAAATTAATAAAACCTTTTATTCATTATTTGAGCTACTGTTTATTTTTGATTGAAAGTCATTATGAAAAATAAAATCACCTACTTAATATTAGAAATTACATATACCAGAAAACGTCTTCTAAATTGAAAACTGCATTTCTTATCGCTTCTAACAGCGATATTTCGATTTTACACACATCATAAGCTAATTTACTGTAAGTAATTGCAGAAATTGCATTTGGTCTGCTTTTAAATTATGTTTATGTATGTAACCGTAATACTAACATTTAGTGAGGAACATTAATTTAAGATGTTGCATATTATTCGCTATGTAAATTACTTAACAACTGATACAAAAACTCGTTTTTCTCTTTGTAATTGTATTCAGGTATCGAATTAATTTTCTTAAGACCTTCGTAGAACAAACAAAAGGCAAGAATAGTTTTGGTTTAGCTGCAAGCGATTAGGTACTGAACTGGCAATAAAACAGTATTGATATTTAATTCCTTTTAAACTTATTTTGTTATTTTCAATTTAATAGTGTCGCAATTAAAATCGTCTTGTTATTGGCTAACTTTAGCAAACATTTTAATATTTTTGTGGTTTTTTATAAAGCATCGTGACATCTATTATTTTGAATACAAAAGTTTAAACTGGGATAATTTAATGCATTTGGTTTACAGACCGCAATGTATATCTAAATGATAAATAAACAGACTTACCAGAAATTCTGCCCAATAGACCCGATGTTAAATAATTTCCTACAAAACCCGCGATCTGAGCTCCAAGACTAAAGCCGATGAGGTGGAACTTGTCCAAGTTGAAATTATGGGTTTTGACCAGGTCGTCAATGAACTGGGCTGTACATTTACCAACAATTTCGGTGTTTCGCGCAGACTCCAAGTAACATGGCTCTCGAGCTATTGGGCTTGTAGTCGATAGTGATGATGTTATAATCGCAGCAATTCAAGTAAGCTGTAATAGTGTAATAAATTTATTGTAATTATATAAAATTCACAAAATGAGCTATTTATAACTTCTTAATTTTTTTACCGGTAAATCTGCACTAATCAAATTAGTTAATAAACTGTATCAATTCGTTAGCTACAAAATACTAAGTGTTTCTGGGATATCTATGGAAAGTGATATGAAAGTAGATATAGCAATTAACTATTAAATGAGAGATAGACAAAACGAATTACTACTATTTATGATGATAGCAACGACAATTACATAATATAACTAAGAAGAACGACTCGTATTTACTTAAAGGGCCTAAAATATTAAACTAACCCGGGCGAATTTCAGTGTTTGGCGAGAAATCCTTATGCCCTGTGTACCCGTGGATTAATATCTTAACCTGCGCGTCTTTGACCCATGGAGCTGACTGTATTGATTCAATATTCAATGGTTTAACTTCATAAGGATTCTCCGGGTTTGCTCTGTAAAATTTGAAAACAATATGTTACTAAAATATATCATTATAACGTATGTCATCATTGTCTTCCTAGCCATTACAGTGTGATTTTGGAGTTATACCCTAACTCTTTATTCGCAACTCCAGAGGAATCATAAAGACAGCGAGGAAATTCCCATTTACCATTGCTTTGTTTAGTGTCATGATGCTTACGTCCTTATTTATGGCTATAATTAGCAATCCGTAAATCATGATCATTATGAGTTATTCATTAATTGCTTTATTTTATAGCTGCATGTACCATTATATTAAAGGGGCACATGAAGGCATCTATTTGTCAACAGTTTTCGATACTGACCGTAATATCTTCACTCGAAGATTTGGTTACCTTGCATTACTCATAGTTGTCCCTAGCAGTACCCCTTGCTACAGTTTACAACAAAAGTAGCAGAACAAATTCAATACTTGAAATCGGTTTTTGGTTCGAACAAATTTTATTTTCGTTACTATATAAAATAACAGGGGTTTACTTAATGTCACAGTAAGAAAAAAAAATGTTTTAATCAAACCTACGTGTATGTTAACGTCATTTGAATTTTTTTATTTGTTCAGCTATTTTGGTGGCTGATAGTACATTTTCTTTAGTAATTTTGTAATATTTAGGTGTGCGGAAAATTGTTTTTAACTTACCTCGTATACAACCAAAAGTAATATTTTCATTTGGACAATCTAATGGAGGTGTGACACAACTTAAACATTGGCTGAACCCTGAAAACCAAAATTAAGTTATTATGATGTCCTAAACTGGCTACATTTTAGTTAATTGCTCTATGAAAAACTGAACAGTGATTATTTGATTTTTAGTGTATATAAATCAATTTTTTTTCACCTAGAGAACTATAGAATATTTTCGGATTGGACAGTAGAGCTATAAAGAATATAGTAAACAAAATGTGCCGGTACCTCAAAACGAATCGACATTACACAACGCATCAATATATTCATGCTTGTATCCTGAAGAGTAGGAGGAGAGACAACAAAATTCCTCTATAATTTGCCCCTTCATAATTCAGAGCAATATTTAAATATCAAATTTATAAATGTATGACTCTTAGCTCTTTATACATTTGTAGGTTTAATGTTTCTCGCATTATTTTTTTATTGCTTTAAATGACGAGATGTGCCGTTCGCCTGATGGCAGGCGATACGACCGCACCATAAACAGTAAAAAAACATCCTTGAATTTGCAAACACCTTGAATTACTAAAGTATTGTTTTGTTTTTCACTGCGTTCGCCATCCTGAGACATGAGATGTTAAGTCTTATTATGTCCAGTAGGTACACTGGCTATAATGTTATATACAAATTCATAACAATTAATTATTAAATAGGTATTATTCTTTTTGTTTTATACCTTTTATATTTTATGTGTGTTAGTAACACAAAAAAATCTGCAAACTGTCAGTTATTTTGATTAAAAAATGACAACAAATTAAAAATATTATTTCTCATTATTTCCGCATATACGGATATTAACATATTAATTGATAATTGTCGGTAGACGCTGGAGCCCATGATCAAATTCATTAATCAAAAAATTTATGATATGCCCATAAAAATAGAAAGTTGATACATTAATGACGACCGCAATATACTCGCCATGTGTTTATATCTAAGTTTTATATATTTTAAATACAATAATCTTATTTTTATTATACGAAAAAATGTTTCTACTAAATATTCTATATTTTTTTATCATTAAGACTGCATGTCACTGGAATATAAAACACTGAATAAATAAAAAAAATATATAAGATAAAAACGGATTTTTAAAAATCAGGATACTCACATAACGTAAAAATGTACGAAGCAAATATTCGGAGATGCATTGTTTTTAATGTTAATAATAATATTTATAGTGACTACCACCGCACTTATATAATATATACCTTCCGAGTCCGCCCCACTGTTTCACTTGAGCATACATCAGCTTTACCAGCGAGAGACTAGGTGCAGGATCTAACAATATTTGAAACAGAGAAAACTATAGGACCGGCAGACATTTAAATTTTTCCCCGCCAACCAGTGTCACTTATATGAATAATGTTCGTTAACTCCACTATTTGTACTCCTTATTACTGCATGAAAAATTCTTTTCACACTAAACACGGGAAATTGCTGTATTGAACGGTTAAAACTATTTGATAACATTGTAAACTTGTAACTATATTGGCGTATGTTTTTAGTATTCCGTATCTGCCCACCTGTTACAGACGTTTTATTTGAAATCTATTGACGTAATATAATTTCATTCCATAAAGGCAGTGTTTTCTCGATTTAGTTTTGGTTACTGCTATAGTGTAAGGGATGCAATATAACGTAACTATGAAAATATTACATGGAAACACGATGATTGTAATTGGTAGAATTATAATTCGTCTGAAACCGGAGTTATATAATTACTACTATATTAACTATATTTAGACTTGTCTGCCTATGTAGACGATTGGAGCTCAGTACAATCCCAAGAATTCTCTATATTTGAGAGGAATAAAGATTATATCCACAGCATTGATAAGCCATTCCAATGCGGTTTCGCCAATTTTGCGTAAGCGGGTTTAATCACGATATTTTCTAGCTTATTCTGCATTATATTGTCCATGGCATTTGTTTTGATTGTATTTGTTTTTATAACGGTACCTTTTGGAAAATAGTTACAACGTCTTATTGAACAACACAGTGTTACGATTATCGTAACATAACCAAATAATATAATCAGCATCGGATAAGTTAGACATGTATTTTGTGATAATGCACCATAATAATAATTTCTGTGTCAATACATACGATATATTTTAATACTTTTAAAAATGATAACTCATGGATCTAGCAGGTTTTCTGTTTTGCTCTATTGCAAATTATATTAGAATTACGTAATTCAACAATGTTTTTATTTCAACCTCTAATTGGTTTTGTTAAAAAAATAATATATAATCATGTTCAAAGTCAGTAAGTTATAGTTAGTATAATTATTTATAATTTAAAAATATTCTGTGTGATACACAACTACTCTTCGACACTTTTGTTCCAAATTATGTAAATTACATTAAAATTATCGTAAAGAACACGCGGCCCGAGTATCACCATCTTATCATGGTTACGTGTATTTTAGGCGTTTACCATGTTTCTTTATAATTACAGTCAAGAACGCGGCTGATAGTGAATTAAGGGCATTACAGTTTATGTGTTAGGATGTGTTTTCCTAATTTTAAGTACTTCCTTCCGTCATTATTACGTGAGCAAATAGTTTATTTTTTTCAGATAGAGCTGTTTGTTTGTCAACATTAAACAATAATAAGGTTGGTGTTTTTGAGGAAATAAAACAATGTATTGTTTAAATTATGTTTTATTGTTTACATAAACTTAAATCAGTCCATTCTTTTGGGGAGTGAAAATGCATTTGGCACTTTGTTTGCTTACTAATATGGCTCGTAACAAACAATACATTGAATCCACTACATATAGTTGTTCAAACTAAAGTCATAGCAAACTCATTGATCCGTTGGGACATGTAATATCACAATGAAAAGGCATAATTTATTTATACATAATAATAATAAGCGTAACATTTAAATTTATTTACACAAAATCACTCTTATTCTGAAGTGGGTTTACACATTGGAAGTTGTTTAGTTTCTGTACAAAAAAATTTGAACAATTGAAGAAGTAGTCGATATGTTTTTATTTTATCTACAAAAATTATTTACAGTGAGAATAAAAGGTTCGCAATCTTATAAACTATCTATCATATGGCAAATTTTTGGCGACCTTGATACAAGATCCCAATGATACAATTTGTACATTATTATATCTAACACGATATTTACAATTTTTACACGGTCATTATTGTTACACGTATTCTTCAGAGGGCTTTGGCGTGCCATTTTGATGTCTTAACGAAGCAGGCATTCGACCGTTCACAGTTTCCGGTAGTTCAGCGAGATCCTTGAATACACCGATCATGCTTTGAAAATTGGGCCCCCAATTAAATATGTTGTCCCAACCCAAAGCCGCCGCCGCGGGAGACCCGTTTGCCTGTCTGTACAACGCAGCGCTTACATGAGGGGCGAGGTCGTCATCAGATGCGACTAGAGTACTCAACGAACCACGAAATGAGGAATCAAAACTTTCATATGGTGGTGGTATAATAGGCTTCTTCGGATTACTCGCACTACTAACGTTTTGCCTCCTAACATCCTCTAATTTATCTGCATTGATGCTGTTGTTATCGTACTCTATTTCTGAACATGTAAAACTGTCATTACCGCTTTCGTCGTCAGAGCCAGTTGAACTTCTATTGTCATCTGGTGGAGAATGATGCCTGTGTGACATGTGATGTCCGACACTTGTTGTTCTCGGCGCTTCACTAGAACTTGAAACTGCATCTAAGGTAGACACTAGGCTTGATGTCCTCTGCCTCGCATTCATTCTTTCAATTTCCTCTGCTGTCAGTCCGACCGCGCCAGTACCGACTGACACTACCTGAGGCACTTGCGGTGTGGCGCTGGGGGTCTTTCTGCCTGCTGATGAACTTTGTCCGCTAAGCTGTGACATAACCGGACTATTCAAACTTCGTTCGCTGTTGCTATGCAATGCATCTTTACCTACTCCGCCTGAACTGGATGTAGTAGCCAGTAATGCACTTTGAAGTGGTTTGCCTGATATATCGTGAAGTGTTAATATTCGTGGTTGTTGACTAAGTTCGCTACTAGGCGATAATCGAGCTAATGGAGTGGTTTGATGTCGAGGCTGAGGGAGGCGGCTGAGCAGCTTGCGGCAGTACTCGGGATGGAAACCCACTAGGATGATGTGGCGAGTGTCGGTGTTGGGGCGTCTGGTGTTTGTGATGGTAACCTGCTATAGGTGGTGGAGTGGCTTTATATTTCCTAGCTCCTGCTGCTTCTCTAAATCCTTTATAGTGATATACAATGTCGATGTCTGACGGCGCTATAGAACTTGCATTTTCTAAATCGTAGTGTTCAGGAACTTCTGAATTCAAATCTATGCCGCTTGGATGATCATGATGATGAGATGTGTTTGTAGATGGTGGAGGTGGCGGATGGTGATCTTCTCTCAATGCTGGGCTTTTACCAACTACTTCTCGTTCAATTATATCTGGTCGTTGTGGCCTAGGTGGATCTATGTTCATTATTTCTCGATCTTTATATTTTTTAGACAGAAGTTCAGGACCTACAATATGTCCAACGTTACGTGTAATATCAGCATTTTCTGACATATAACTGGTAAGACTAGTATCATTATTGTGCAAATTTCGATTCATTATGCTATCATTAGTTCCTGCAATTAAATTTGGAGCATTTAATAGTGCTGGACCACCATTTTGTTTCGAGTGAGCGCCATTGCTTTTATTTCCAGTACCAGCTTTTTCTTTTTTTTGTTTTCGTAAACGGTAAAAAATAGCAACAACCAATATGGTAACTATCAAAATACCGAAAAATACTATTACAATTATAATTCCTGTACGTAACGGGTCTGGATTTTGTGTAGATCCGACAGCAAAAGCGCTATGACATCCATTTAATATTTTTCCTCTCCGAACTGTATTTTTGAAAATGCTTCCATTTCCAGCAAAAGGTTGAATTTCATTATTAATTGTAAGATTTGCTAGACATCCCTCAAATTTATTCTGGTGCGATACGGTCAGCCATTCTGTTTTAACGCCTCCCAGGGACAAGAGGGTAAGGTAAGGGTCTAAAAATCATGTACGCCAACTGCATCCAGTTCTTCTCCAACATTTTTACTATCTACTATCAAACTTATGCTTCTTCCCATAGATAGTAAAGTAATATTATGCCATATTCCATCTGAGACATCATTCTGTTCTGTTTGAGTCATATTTACCATAGAATTCTGTTTTGACGTATAACTTACTTTCCCTCCTACTAATTCTATTAATGTATAATATTTGTCAGTCGCCGCATAAAAAAGTATACCATCTTTTTTGTGTGTCCTAAATGAAAAAGAAAGAGCTTTTGTTGGATTGCTCAATTTTACATTCATTTTTCCCGTAGATTTACTATTTCTCTTATCCCATACTGTATTTCCTCCGTAAAAATGATTCAAGCAATTGTATTCGTCTATGCTTTTCTGATATTGTGTATGTAATAAATCCATTTTCACCGACGGAAATAGATTGAAGAGAATGACTGCAGTCAGGGGAAATATAAGTACCATCACATTTGCAAAGTTCGTTTTCCATCGGTCTTGACATTCGCCAGTACCGCAGATATCTTTTTTGTAACAAGCTCCTTTTTCAGACCGTTCACAATTTGCTTCAACACCGCGCGAGTGAAGAGGATTTGTAAGATTCAGTAATCGGCCATTGATTGTTATACTATGCATACATCCCACGAAGTCATCCGAATGGATTTGTCCCGGACGCTCTAAGACTGGATCTGCTTTGTGAAGTCCTCCGATGAGAAGAGGTTCGTTGTTAAAGTTCAGCGTTCTGAAATAAAATTGTGAGGAATGAATATTGTGTAATTTTTTTATATTAGGCACACGGATGAAGTAAAAATTATACATACCCTGCTTGTCCAGTGTCATCACTGTAGCATAAATCATCGCCAGGTTCGCATTCCATGCAAACATCTCCATGTTCTGTACATGAGGTTACGCTCAACGATATCACTCGACCATTTCTTGTGGCAGTTAATTTGTGCCAATTGCCATCTGCTAGATTTTTATTTGGATTTGAAATAGCAACAGATGTTATCGATGTTCTAGCGCCACCAAATGAAAATATTGGTTTGCCACCAAGTAGTTCTATGGCTATAAAATCTGATCTTCCACCGGTTTGAGCACCGTAATTGTATAGTAGCAACGCATCTGGTTTGCTTGTTGCAAATATAATAGTTATATCATTGGTCGAAGCATCTAGAGCAGAAAATTGCATGTATGACAATTCGCCAAACCCAAACGTAGTACTTTCACAGTGTGTTCCGTAACGACCATTTGTACAACTACACTTATAACCAGGCTTTAAACTTATGCAAATTCCCCCATACATGCATGGATTGGGTCGGCACGAATCAACGAGAGCTTCGCAATGATTACCACGATAGCCAGGTCGGCATAAGCAGAAGAATGAATTTCTGTCTGAACTTTCTTTGCAAGATCCACCATTTTTACATGGATTGCTGCTACATACGTCGTCCTTCTCTTGTTCACAAGTTTTTCCGTCACGACGCGGTGGACAAACACAGACAAAATCATGACCTTGTTTACGACATTGACCGCCAAAACGACAAGGGTTTGGTGAGCAAGGATCTTGTCGCTTGTCACAATTCTTTCCCATAAATCCGCCTGAACACTGGCAAGTATAATCATGCTTTATAAGAGGTGAAGTTAGAATCAGCGTAGAGCTTTCGGTAATTTTAGTGTCATCTAACACCCGAATTGAGTCCGTACAAATACCATCATTTTGACACTGCTGCGAAGCACAGGGATAATACGCCACAATAATTTGACTCTTCAGTAATCTTGTTATTTCAAATTCCTTGTTTCTTAGGTGTCTTTCAGTATCTTCTCTTTTTGATATCGTATGATTTTCTTCCATAGCTATAGTTAAATCTAAGTGACCTTCCATTTCATTTATACTGTATAGGAAAATTCTTTCTCTGGTTTTTAGCCCTCCTTTTAATATCTCTAACAAACTTCGGTAATAGTGTGTTAAAAAGTCAGATGCAGTCATGTTGATTATTCTCATAGTGATTGATTGCTCTACAGTAGCATTGTCGAATGAAAAATATTCTACGCTTATGGACGATGTAACATCTTTGTGAACTCCATCATTGCCTAATACTGAAAATGAATAGCCTTGTCCTGGTTTCACAGCATTGGTATAAAGATCACATCCTTTTTTAATACTTAATAAAATAAGCGTATTTTCCGAGGTAGAATCTCTAATCATCTTACATTTGTAATCTCCAACAATATCTGGATCATTAGGTTTTATATCTGCTATTTTTCCGCGTGGAACTTTGTTATTGAATGCATAAACAAGCACGTGTACCGATCTTGGTGTAGGTGGATTATCATTTTTATCCTTTACTTTGATCTGTATTGTATAATTGGATTTCATTACAGGAGTACCGCTATCTTCAATCAAAACAGTAATTTCTAGATTAGGAGTTTGTTCTCTGTCTATTTTCTTAGTGGTCAAGAGTACGCCTGTATGTTTATGCATTTTTACGTAACTTTGATGTTTTCCACCAATAATCGAGTATGAGAAAGGTGCCCCGTTTGGCGGCAAATCTGGATCTTTTGCAGTTAGTGTCGTTATGCTAGTGTTTGGAGGCTCGTTTTCGTAAACAGAACCTTCAAAGTTGGCTACGTCAAATACTGGACCATTATCATTGATATCTGTGAGCATTATTTTTACTGTAGCTGTACCAGTTTGTGGTGGTATACCCGTATCTATAGCACCAACAGTTAATAAGTATGCTGACAACGTTTCTCGGTCTAATTGTCTTGCTATTTCAATCACTCCTGATTGAGGATCTATTTTGAAATTTTGATCAATATTACCTCCTATAATAGAGAAGCTGAACTGATTATTTTGAGGACGCACATCTTTATCAACTGCTTGCACTTGAATTACTTCTTGACCAACATTGGCTCCTTCAGATATAGTAGTTTCATAATAATGTTGAGAGAATTCAGGTGGATCATTACCATCTTGTATGGAAATTATAACTTGCGCTTCATCTGTATCATTGCCATGTATGCTACCAGAATTTTTTGCTAATACTGTTAACACAACTCTGTTCTGAGTTTCCCTGTCCAAATATCGGGCGACTCTTATAACCCCAGTTTGTGAATTAATACTAAATCCTTTGTCATTACTTGATCCTACAAATAAGTAATAAATTATGCCATCATCGCCATTATCTTGATCAGTAGCTTGGATAACTCCGACGTTAGTTCCAACTTCAGCAGATTCCGAAACATCAAAATGAAATACGGGTTGTTTGAATTTAGGGTAGTATTCATTTACGCCCGTTATATGAACAATCACTTCCGTTGTGTTTTCATATTGGAATCAGGATTTTCTGCCCTGATTTCTAATTTATATAACGACTTTTCCTCAAAATCAAATACTTCTCTGGAGAAAATTTCACCATTACTTTCGTCGATATAGAACATAGATAACATTTCATTATTTATGTAGTACTTTATAATAGAGTTTTTAGGGGAATCGATATCCGTAGCTTTTACAGTAAATATAAAGCTATCAACAGGTGAGTTTTCAGGCAGATAAGCGACATAAACTGATTGATTAAATTGCGGTGCGTTGTCGTTAATGTCGGTTAAAATTATAGTCAAAGTTGCAGTTGTTTCTCTTGATTTAAAACCAAGATCTTTTGCAGTTATATTTAGACGATACTCTTGAATAGTATCATAGTCTAAAGATCTCATAATGCTGATTGTGCCAGATATAGGGTGTATTTGAAATTCTTTACCGGTATTTCCAGATGAAATGGAATATCGGACAATCCCGTTGGGTCCTTCATCCTCATCGCTAGCCTTTACCGTAAGGATGGATGACCCTACTGGCTCATTCTCCGGTACAATGACTTGGTAGCTAAGAGCTGTAAATCTTGGACTATAAATATTTTCACCGGTGACCACAAACGTTACCGTTGTTTCGTCTGACTGTGGAGGAACTCCACGATCAACCGCTTTAATTCTTAGCTCATAATATTGACCCAGGTAATAGAATTGCTTATTCACAGTAATCCAGCCATTTATTTTGTCCACAGTAAGGTATGCAGTACCGTTTCCACCAACTATGTGATATTCTATTTCAGCATTTATTCCAAAGTCCATATTATCTTCTGCCGTCACTTTCAATATGTGTTCGCCTATTATTGCATCCTTTGGTACAGGTACAAATTTCTCGTGGTCATTGAATTTAGGTGCGTTATTATTAGCATCGACCACATTTATTGTTACCAAACATTCCGAAGACATTGGTGGCTTTCCATTATCAGTAGCTACAACAACAACGGAATATGTGTTTCCGGGTGGAAGAATTAACTGAGGTCCTTTTATAGTTCATAACAAACTTGCCTAATATTTCACCTGTAGCAGGATCGATAGAAAATAAATCAGAGGGTTGTTGAAGGGAATATGAGATGATAGAATTAGGTCCTTGTTTGTCTCTATCTGTTGCAATTACTTGACCTACGAAACTATTTTTTCTTTGCAACTCGGGGAAGTTGAAACTGTAGAAGGAATATTCAAATTCTGGTGCATTATCGATTTCTGGTCTTGTATAGTAATTGTTAAAGGTGTTTCAGATCGCCATGCTCCATCGATAGCAGCAACTTTCAAGATATATTCATCCTGAAGTTCTCGGTCTAATGGACGAGCTACTGTAACATTACCGCTTATAGGATCTATAACGAATTTTTCTCCAGGATTTTCGACAAAACTATAGGTAGCATTTGCATTAGGACCAGAATCCAGATCAGAACTTGTAACTTTAATTACAAAGGAGCCAATTTCAGCATTTTCAGTCACGTTAACACTAAATAATCGAGTAAATCGAGGAGGATTATCATTCTTATCTAAGACGGTGACGATGACTGTTGAAGTTCCGACTAATTGCGGTACTCCGTGATCAATAGCTTCTACTAATATTTCATAAAAAGGAATTGATTCACGATCTAATGCCATATTTGTGTATATTTCGCCAGTTTCCGGATCAATGCTGAACGTTTCTTCATAATCGTTAATTAACTTGTAGGATATTCTCCCATTCTCATTTGAATCTTCATCATGGGCATGTATTTCGATTACTAATTGAGGTGGAGACTCTTCCTCTAGTACAGTGGCATTATACAAGGCACTTTCAATGACTGGTGGGTTATCATTTGCATCTGTAACCTTAATTTCTATTTCAATAAATGATTTTAAAGGTGGGTTATCCGAGTCTCTAACTTCAAACCATACTTCATATAATGGCATCGTTTCATAATCAAGGCCTTTTCCGTAATGAAGACTTCACCACTCATTGGTTCCACTCGCAATGCATCGCCAACATTACCACCTGCTATACCGTACTGCAATAATCCAATCGGTCCCTTTTTCGGCGATGTAGCAGACAATCTCGTTACTAAAACCCCTTCAGGTGTATCTTCTGAGAAAGTAAAAGTTAATTTACTTGTCACCGTAAATTTTGGGAAGTTTCTTACAGATTTCGGTATCAAAATTAATTCTGCGGTACTTTGTCGTGGGCTTTCTCCGCTATCTGTAGCAACTATTATTAAATTAAAGGCCGATACATTTTTGTCTTTATACTTCATGAGGTTTTCTTTCGCTTTTATTACACCAGTTTCTTTATTGATGGTAAACAAATCTTCATGTTCGCCTTTCAGATCATATGAAATCTTTTTATTCAAGCCAATATCATTATCATTAGCTTTAACGCCAAAGACAAAATCACCTTTGACTGTTCTTTCTGAAATATGCGTCTCGTACACTGGATGCGCAAATGTTGGTGTATTATCATTCTCGTCTTCTACAACTATAGTTAAGTTAGCCGTAGCAGTGCGTGGGTCTGTTGTTGACGAGTCTTGCGCCATTATAATTAAATAATAAATATCCCATTCTTCTCTATCCAATGTTGCATTTGTTGAAATGACACCAGTTGCAGAATTTATCTGAAACCTTTCCGATTTGTCGCCGAGAAGACTATATCGTATCTTCGCATTGTTACCGAGATCTCTATCAGTCGCCTGCGGGTAATAATTATTGTTCCGGCAGGTAAATTTTCTTTTACGGTTGTTTTATAACTTTGTCTTTCAAATTCTGGACTGTTGTCATTAACATCTTGGACTAAGATTTTAACAGTTCCCGATCCGGTAAGTGGTGGAGATCCTGAAATGGAATACAAATAACTTTGTTAATTCATAATTAACACAAATTGGTGTTTTATAAGTATTCAACAAATTCAAGTAAGATTTAAAATTATCCATCTCTGTTGACAATATAAATCATAAATATTTATTGTAACTATATTATACTTAATTGTTTATAATATTATCTTCTATTTATATCATTAACATGGAAGTTTGTAAAAAATTTAACGTTTAAAACCGTTGATAAAACTAAACGCAGTGTAAGCAAAATTTTACACATCGATATATCAAAATTTTGTATAAATACATGGTTTAAATTGTAGAATTAAAATGATTACCCAGAATGACATAATTTTCTATTTAGCACTATGTTTCATAGATCTGGATCTACTTAGTAATTGGACTAAGTTAGTTACTTAGTAAGTAGATCAAGATCTATCTAATAGAATGGAGAAATGTAACAAAAATATAATCACCTGTGTCCATTGCTACAAGTGCTAAAGTGTATTCATCTTGTGCTTCACGATCTAATGTTCTCAGCAAAGATATTTGTCCCGACGAAGCATTGATTTTGAATAGATCCGCGTCGCCTTCCTTTATGAAGTAACGTACTTGGTTGTTGAATGGCGGTGAATCAGCATCGTAAGCATGAATAGTTATTATGTAACCCCCGTTCGGAGGAATTATATTCTCCATGACGTATGCTAAGTATGGCGAGTCTAAGAATGTGGGAGGGTTGTCATTGATGTCTTGAATTGAAATGGATAGCTCAGCCGTATCAAATCTTACGTCATCTTTAGCGCAATCTTCTGCTCTGATCACCAATACATAACGAGATTTTCTTTCAAAGTTCAAATTTTTGGCAACTCTCACGATTCCCGTGTCTTCACTTATACTGAAATCTCTATTTTCATCACCAGATGCAATCGAATATCTAACTCTTCCATTGGCATCTTCGTCGATATCTGTCGCTGACACCTGAAAAATATTTTTATATTATGTTAATGATATTTTATTACTACAATGTACTTTCAAGTATAAAATCCACTATAATGTAACAAAATTATAATTATCCCTAAAATTCATTAACTTATGATGGTATCTAATTAAGAAAAAATGTTTAAAAATACAGTTTGTACACACAAATGCATACACACACACTCAAGACCTTTAACCCCCGAAGGGGTAAGCAGGGGCGCAACTGGTGCACTCACTACTCACCGTGCATGTGCCATCCCATGATGTGATAGAGGACGAGCCTATCGCCATATTGGACACAAATTCCAGACTCCGAGCTAATACGAATAGAAAAACCCAATACCATTTTGTTCGACCCGCGGATCAAACTCGAGCCCTCAGTACTGTAGTCGTACCGTAATACAACTACGCCACCGAGGGATTCAATTCATATTTAATTTGTATATCAAATAACATCAACGGTGCGCTGGATTATTTATTTCCAGCACTTGGTACCGGACTTTCGTCCACTATGAAGCAAATTTTCATATCATTGATATTTTTATGGAGAATCCTCCGGTGTGTTAATTTTCTGCCAATTTATCTTTCCCTATTAAATCCTTCGCTAACTAACAATGTACAGTGAGCCACAAAAGTACTTAAACAAATAAAAACATTCAAATCGCCTTAAAACATTCGTATTCCTATCAACAATTGTTTTTATTTACTTAAAAACTTTAAAGGATATTTAAATATACTTATCGATAAAAAATATTATCGATAAAAACAGAATATAACTTTTGAAGTAAAGAGTTTTAAGATTATATAGTATATATACCGACATTGGGAAGATTGACATACAAAAGTTTTGCGCTTGGTGATGGTTACTGAATCTACCGTGCAAAACAACAATGTAAAGTACTTCATTTTCTTTCCAAATCATGATTTGGCACTTTTTAATGTGGATATTAGCATATTTTCTGTAAATTTATTATTTTTGTATTAATATCTAAGGACACTGTGATATTTCAAATAAGACAGCGACTTATAACCAATTGGTAATAACTTTTGGAGCAAAATATTTGACCCTGCTGTCTGGTCTGTAACTATATAGTTTAATGTCTTTGGATTGAAAATTTGTAGAAGCACTTAGAATTTTTCTTAGACTTTACGTCAATTTAGTCTCTATGCGTGTTGATAGGGACCCGGATTTAGTCCCAGTAATTCATCGCCCTAGTTTATGGGTGCTTATATAGTCAAATAATTTGATGTTATATAACTTACTTGTAAGACACTGGCTCCAATGCTGGCATTCTCAGGAACTGAGGCACTATATTGTTTTGGATCAAACACAGGGCTGTTATCATTCTCATCCAAAATATTTATAGTTATCTTACTTTTGGTTAAGTTTGGCGGATCACCCCTGTCTTTGGCAGTAACAGTTATTACATAACTCGATATTAGTTCTCTGTCGAGCTTTCCTGTAGCACGTAGAATGCCGTCAACATTTCCTAGCGAAAAGTAGCCATTAATTTCTGGGTCTGGCGTCATGAAATACTCCACGTAACCATTTCTCCCTTCATCTTTGTCCATAGCTTTAATAGTCATTACGACTGTATTCAACGGAATGTTCTCGGAAACTGTCGTCACGTTTGGTGTGATAAATTCAGGTGCCATATCATTTATATCTTTCAGCTGTATTGTAACCTGTAAAGAAATTAACATAACATTTCAAATTAATTCTTGTACTTTTATTCAATTTATGTTCAGTAACAACGACTCTGATTATTATATTAGTAAGCAGCAGTAGCTTTTAAGCCATATTATAAATAGGTTATTAATGAAGTATATTTAAACGACTCGATAAAGTGATACCGCTGAATTCATTTTAAGCATTATAGGTGGTAAACATAATTGATAGATGATTTCAGTTTCCTATGTTTTATTTAGTTTATTATTTTATATGTAACAGAAAATAATGTGAAAAAAAAATTCTTATGTGAAATCAGCATGAATTTTTTGAAAAAGCAGTTATTCATATTTGAAATATTGTTCTAAGCAAAAGTGGGGGCGTAATGGGGTTATCGCGCTGTTGTTTTCTCACTTACGCAGCATTATGGCCGGTGGCACTGAGTGACTTCACATTTCAATATTACAATAATTCCACAGACAAGCTTAGAAAGACAGCTTCACTATCCACCAAATTTCAAGGGTTTACAACTTATTTATTATTGCGTGGATTTCGAAAATATTTTTTCCGTGTGATTTTGGATAAAATACAATAAATGTGTTTAAAAAAAGTCGTCAACTACCCTATAATATCAGCTTATTATAATTGTTTATCCGGGATAAACAGAAAAGAATATTTTGAACTAACAATTATGAATAATAAAGCTACTCTTCACTACTGAAGCTTGAATGTGAGTAACTTATTATGCATATTCATATAAGAGGGTTTAAATCGCCACGCCATTTCAAAATGGCAGTTGGTAGGAGTGAAATAATATCCTTCGAAGGAGACTCATAAGAGGCACATTGTGATAATCAACAATAGACGACGTTAACAATAGGTCGTAATGAACGCGTATGCGCTTACTGCTGCTTGAGCTTCCGACAAATATTTAATTTGATGAGCGAATTTTACTATAACATTTTATATAGATAGAAAATGTAACTTTGCTATTTGTAAGCTGCATTATTAGATTTCGCAAAGATCATAAGTACTTAGTGATCTAAACTATAAAATTAAGTTTATTTATAACTCGTTAAAATAGTTCGCATAGATTTGTATCTACCATATAAACAAAACAACCATATAAGACTTCTGAACGCTGTGTGAAATACTGATAACTAGTTAGTAAGGGCTTACTAAAAGTAACACCGTCCTGCAAAAGTAAATATTGTATCCCCGGTAAATTCTAACAAGTCATGTCATCGACTATAAACCTTCGAAACTTCACGAGCAGGCTATACTTGGAAACTGCCGACCGACGGTAAACAGCTTTTTTATAGATGTGTAGATACATATCATAAA
>NW_023592841.1:0-30816 GCF_014839805.1 Manduca sexta | reverse complement strand
AAAATAATTACAAGTATGCATATTATAGATGTAGTTTATAGTTGTTTACATATTTATTTTCCAACTTGCCATGTGTTTTTTAGCTTTGATAAATCGTTATATACATATTAATACCTAGTCATAATAAAATTTAATTACTTACCTTACTCGAACAGTGTTTTGTAGACAATCGTGAGTAATGCATCCATGTATCACACGCACTCACAAAGTTTTAACATTTTGGTTCAAATATATAACAATTTGTCACTGCAATTTTATTGAAGAGCGAGTCTCTCAAAAACAGCACTCGACGTATGCCTGTTAAATTTTCGTCTAAATGAACAATGCGCACGTGTTGTTTGGCTGTTCCCGCGCAAGCGACTGATTCGAAAGAGACGACAGACGTCAGTGATGTTAAGAGGTGCGTCTGCGCCGCCGGTGTGACCTTCAATCCTAGTGTACTTCTCTAATTTACACTGCGCCCGCGAGTTGGAACGTTGGTATCGTACAGCTTCTAGAACAATGTAGTAGACATGCCAGCTGTGGCTCCATTAGCATTAATGTCACCTCTCACCTGGCCCGCAAGCAAGCTCCTTGCAATTGGCAGACTTTCGTAACACATCGAGGTATACATGTCACAGGTTGACATTTTCATGCCGCTAAGTCGTATCTGCTAGCGAACTTTATTCATTCCTAATATCTTTGTCTGTGATATAGAAGAAAAGACATTTACATTGCATCCAAAGAATGTTGATGAAGAATATTGTTTTTTTTCTGAAGGTACTGTAAAACTTTAAATATTTATATTTTTGTTAATTTATGATTATTAGGCACTGCAGAATGTTTGACAAAATTACCAGTCGTAAACATACTGCGTCAGAAACTCATAACCGATTAAGAATCACGTTTAAAATAATGTATTTACTCGTATTCAGGTTTCAATTGTACTACTAAGGCAGAATGCAACGCAACAAAAATGCAACTATTGCGCTCGACATGGTAATGGAAGTATTCGATCATCGATGAGAGTAGACTTGACTGAGAAGATACCTACGAACAGCATGTCAGTCTATTTTATTATTACGGGGTAGTCGGAAATTAATTCGTGTGTAATTTAAAATTGGCAGCTAAAGCTCAGTAACAAACAAATAAATATACGCAAACATATGTAAAATTATGCTCCGACTCCAAAAATATTTAACGTTCATATAAATATTATAAAAACATGAATTAGAAAGGTTACATTTTATAATAATTTCTTATTAACGCCTACATAAAGTTTAATTGTTCTTAAACTTGTAGTAATTTTTGATCTCGATTTATTGTTAAAAAGATTTTTTGTTCTTTTAATAATTGAACACATTTAATTGAACTCAACACAAAAATAAATCATGAAAATCCTATTTAATTTTGAAGTTTCCATTTGCATCTTCGAAGTTCAAGGTCATATCTATTTTTTTATCCCTATTTCGCACGTTATTTTCGCCAGTCCATGAATCAAGCGGTTATAATCTTAAATTTTCCTAAGTAAGGCTTAAGAAATCCCCGTCCTTACCTTAATAGGTATTTGTCGTAAGTAGTGTATGTATACCTACTGTACTTAAATTGTGATGAATATGGTGTAAAGAACTGTCTTCCATATTTTAGATTTTCATCGGATTTAAATACGTCTTTCAAACGAAAATCCAGGATATGGTAGAAGGCGAAGCTATCGTGCACATAGTTGTTTGGGTAAAATATACATATACTGTATTCGAATATTCTGCGGATTAATATGAAGGTGGAATCTCTGTCCAATATCTCAATTCGTCTGGTTCTAGCTTAAAGGTACTATTGACTTGTGAATAATATTTGGTTTGTAGTTTACGATGTGCCTCAGGCTTGGAAATTGTATATCCATGTAAAGTTTTTAATGCTCGAAATGTGATATAACTGTTCAAATGTTTCCGGTGTTGTGGTTCTTTTTTTTGCATGTAAAGGTAATATTGTGAAGTGTTTAACAGGGCGTGAGACGTAGCTGCTTTTCCGGCTTTAACATTACTATACAACATGCGAGTTTGTATACTAATCATCCGATTCGACATGAAACTGAAACCTTTGTTTTAGGAATGGCAGATTTTAATACACTTCTGCGTCATTAACATTATAAAGTTCCGGATAAAGGATATTTTTAATTTAGTAGTAGACTTAGACGTAGTTTTTGTTTCTTGAAACCCATCTTAGCAGCGCTCTCGTTTTTAAATATTTACTCATGTATAATTTCCCTTTCAACATGATAAGTAGCACTAATTTATTTACTTATTGGATACAAATTATACGCAACATAGTAATTATCGATGCTAGGGCGTAGCGTATTATAGAGACGATGGCCGCGGATTTGATTTCTACCCCAGCACGTTCACCTCCGACTTAAGTTACTTCTCTGTATGTATTTCTTGTTAATTATAATCGTTCGCTCTAATGAGGTATAGAAAATCATAAGTAAATCTGCACACCTAAGAGTTCCGTAAGGATTTCTAAGGTATGTAAAGTGTACAAACCATTATGTTACTGTGGAAGTCAGCTCCGTGCCCAGCAATTTGATAGTATATGTTTGTATTAAAATTATAATTATCACATACAGAGCGGTATGCTAAATATTTTGATAGAGCAAGCAAATAGTTTGTCGCGGGTTTCGATCATTTTTAGTACCATGATGTTAGGCACGTGACTCGTAACACTTTCGGCACGCTTTGGCACAATACTCATTCGCGGCTACAAGAAAGTCGATCAGAGTTCTACATTACGTTAAAATGTTGTTTTTTTTTTGTGAAATGAACGATGTGACGATGTGATAGGTTGGGACTTGGGAGTAATCAATCATCTTAAATACTGTTTAATTAAGTGTTTCGAGAAAGCAGTAGCCAATTTTTTGTTCAGCGAGTCCGTCAGTTTAAAGCTGCAGCTTATTGACCTGTTGAGATGATAATTATTGAGTCTCTAGAAAGCAAGACGTACCAGAACACCATGTAGATATATTGATAAAATATTAATAATATTGTGACGTAATTCAATTAATTATCGGATTATTGGTCAGCAGATCTAAAAGGTGAATTCAGATAGTCCCTGAAGTAGTTGAAGTGAAAGTTACTTGTTCTTAGTGGGGCATCGATTAAGAGTTGACATTTTTAGTGACGTATTCTTTATCGAATTATAATTTAATGCATGGTTTTAATCTTAAAGTTATTAACCTCTTGAGCGATTTCACTTCATGTTTTCCTACAAAAATAATGATTGTGCAAAACTTTTATTTTTATGGATGTCACGTTGAAATCATACAACAAGGTAATTGTATATTGGTAGTTTCCCAAGGTTTCAATTAAATACAAGCAATATTTTTTGTCAAAGAGAAGCTAATGAGTTGAAAGTATTAGGGCCTAGAAGATGCCCATACTGTCGGTGCATTGTCGGTAGTGACTTGTGTACTATCGTTAATTTACGCTATCTATGTAATAAATACGTTGAGGATAACCCTTCTGATTGAATGTTTGTGGGTTAAGCCGTTTAGTTGACCTAGTTTTGGGTAAGCCTGTTAAGGAAACATCCGCGAGTTTTTTTGCCAGCTTTGCGATTATACATATTATCTGACATGACACATCATATAGGGAATAAATAACCAAGTATTTCGGGAATAAACACATAAAAATATTAAAGCGGTTGGTTGTGTTCAGAAAATAATTTAACATTAGAATTTTGCAGTTACTAATTTTGCAGGTGTTGCCTAATCCGTAAGTGATTTGTGTTGTAACACGGCGATGATCTAAAAAAGATCATCGGCGCGACGCGCGTTGGACCTGAGTATACTCAGTTAGCTTTTTCCTAAAGCTACCATTAAACTAAACAGAACTCAATGCAAAACACCACTAATACAATAATTTTATTGTATTTATTATTAATACAGTTATTTCGACTCAAAACTAAACAACTAAAATTATTTTAATGAAGATTCTATGGGACCAATCTGAAAGCAAATTACTTCAAATAAAAAAAAATCTAAATCTATATTATGATTTATGATATAAGCTGAAGAGTGTTAGTTTGAACGCGCTGATTTCAGGAACTATTGGTTCGAATTGAAAAAATATTTTAATGTTAAACGTTATGACCATTAGCAGCGGAGCATCAATGAAAAACGTTCCAAAAACGAGAAAAATGTATTTCTTTTTAAGAGCTTCTGTTGCGTGTCCTGCGTATGCGGTTAAAGTTACGCAACAAAAATGTATGACGGAATTGTTCCTTTAGAAAAGTTCTGAAAATATATTATAAAACACAGTCGCGCGCCGCATCTATCTGAACGCGATAAACTCGAAAATTACCCAATGGATTTTGATAAATTTGATTTGAACCTGGTTTGAGACCCCGGTCACATAGGCTACTTTCTATCTCGGTAAAACATATAGCAGGATTTCTATTCCGAAAAGCTCTTCCACGTGGGCGAAGCCGCGAGCAATAATAATATAAAGAGTTTGCAAGTTTGTAGGGCGGTAGGAGCTAATCTCTAGAAATACTAAAAGTGCTGAGATAACACTCATTAAAAAATATACCACGCAGAGAAAACATCTTTCTTTTTTTGAAGTCGGTTGAGAATATTACACGCGAAATCTTACGATTGGAAACATTTTAAAAGATAATGGCACCTAGCACCAACGCATAGATTCGCCTAAATCGAGCAGTAATAAGCATTCATTCAAGATTAATGGGGTAGTATTACTTTAGTAAAATAATAAAATGTTGAACAAGATTGTAAAACAAAATATAAGTCATATAATGATCACTACCAATCAAAATAATAACAAAAATATTAGAATCGAAGTACCAAGTGATCTGTAGTGCGTGGTGCTGTGTGAAAAGTGTGCGCACATCAAAGCGCGACGCCGCCTCGCATCCTTGTAATGGTGACCGATTACAGAGGTCAATGCTACCAGGCTATCACCGACAGTAAAGTTCAAATTTTTTATGTACGTACCACTGATCTAATTGCTCAGAGATTCTCCACCACGTCTATGCCGTTAATCTTTATGTGGTAGAAACGTCATTAAAATGTGTATTTTTATGCCAGATAAACTTAAAATATTATAAAGTATAAACATTTTAATACGACCTTCATTATACAATTTTCATTATAAAGTTGTTTGTTTTTTTTTCATTGATTAAAATATGAAACCTCTTTGTTACATACGTAAACAATTTAAGCAAAATGTGTTTTAATATAATTTAAACAATAACAGAAGGTCTGACATAATTATTATTTGGGTGTCGAAAGATATAAGTAGTTGGGTTGTTATTGTTTCGCGTTCATGATTTTGACATGTTGTGTGAAATGCTTGCCTCCTTGATCTATTGATAGCGCACGAATATTTTTAACAGTGAGGTTGTGGGCAATAAACATTCAAGTTTGATCAGGTTCGGTAGCATGTCGGATGTGGCGAAGGGCTTGCTCCGCTACGACTTCATGACAGATATGATTATATGCTCGTCGTACTTTGAATAAGATTTTCACATTATTTTATCTTATTTATTTATTAATTTTAAAGATTTAGAAACCTAATCGTTTTTTATAAAAATCATAAAAATCTAGGCTGTAATTAATTCATAGTCATGATAGCTCGCTGCTGAGCCGATAATAACGTGTATTCTAATTACGACGGCTTATTGTTTGTTACGATGCAGTGGTACGCTTATTAATTCTTTTGTTAATTAAAATGTGCACGGGTTAAATACTTATCTAAATTAATATTCTCTGGGCACTTCAAACTTTGATACGATCAGTACTCTATCATGACGGTTTTGTTTAAATAGGATAAATAGGAAATTATGAGATGATTGTGATCAAATTAAGTACTGTTTTTTTATATAATGATGTGATCAGACTATCGAGTCTCAAGTAATGTTTTAACATAATTACTTACCCTTGCGTTTATGCCACGGTTGCCCATAAATAATATTGACTCCATCTAGAACTGTGCGTAACAAAGTTCTGCAATGCACTGAAGTGGATTTGCCATTCTGAGATCTATTGATTTGTAATGTAGCCTACCCAGACTCTAACTTGTGTTTATTTTTCTCAGAAGTAAAATTATTTTGTTATTGATGTTTTCATAAAATTATATATGAACTGTTAATTGACAACATTTCAAAATGTAAACGTGCCTAAAACAAAAATACCATTTCTTAATTTTTCTACTCTGAGTTCGATTATGAATTTTTAATATTTTTTTAATACTTAATTTCGAAGAAAAAAATTAAAAACCGAAAAATGCTTGATGACGTCACATATACGGTTGAATGAAATAGTTCCTTGGTCCACCTTAATATTTACTTTAAAAAACTAAGACACCGTCATTTGTCAATGTCAAATGTCAATATTACAATAGATTCGTCACAACTGTCACTTTCAACGAGAGAGACAGAAACAAAAAAAACTGTCACTTCATTTTTTTTTACTGCAAAGCAAAGGTCATTGCGTTTTGAGCCGTATATGTGACGTCATTTGGAGCTTACGTCGTTTTAGAATAAAACAAAAAAAAATGAAATGTTGTTAATTCTTTTTTAGTGTAAAATAGTAGATAATAGGATACGCTTTTACTTAAAAATGCAATGACTGTGAAATTTTACAACCAATCTCTGTGGTCGAATATTTCTATTTTATAGACTATCATATAAATACCTAGTCTTGCCATAAATATTGTAATAAAGAAAAAAGAAAATTGTTAACTGCAAATAACATTTATTACTTTTACAGTGTGTCAGTTTAATACATAAATATAAAACAATTAAAAATATAAAAAGCTTATTCGAAGTGGTCTCCATTGGCTGCAATACAGTCCTTTAAACGATGAGGCCAGTTATCAATAGAAGCACGCACTCTTTCCATGGGAAAATTCTTCACTGCCAATCGTATAGATTGTTTTAGGGACTCCAAATTATCATGGCGTTTAGAGCAAGCTGTACTCTCTAAAACTGACCACAAATCATAATCCAGCGGATTAAGATCGGGACTAGACGACGGCCAGTCTTCAGCTCTGATGAAGTCCGAAACGTTCGATTCCAACCAAGACTGCGTGGACCGAGCTTTATGACCCGGCGCCGAGTCTTGCTGGAAGGACCATACTTGGTTATTGAACATGGTGATGTTAAGGGGCTTAACTACCTTCTCAAGAATGGTATCTTGATACACTTGTGCCGATGTTTTGATACCTTTTTCACAAAAATATGGCTCAGTCACTCCTTCATAGCTAACACCCCACCAAACCATCACTGAAGTCGGATAATGTCCACGTTGCACTCTGTCGACTAATTGGGAAGCTTCCTTAGAGCTTTGAGCATAAATACGGTCATTTTGTTTGTTAAAATGTTGCTCAATTGTAAAAATTTTCTCATCCGTAAACAAAATTTTTCTGTGACCTCCCTTTGCGTACCGCTTCAGTAGTTGTTTCGATTTTACCACCCTATTCTTCTTTAAATTATCAGTTAAGAAATGGCCAGTGCGTCTCTTATAGGCTGCAAGTCCTAAGTCATCTTTTAAAATACGCGACATGGTTCTAGGTGCTATCTTCATTTCCCGAGATAAAATCTTTTGCTTTCGGACAGGATTTCTTCGAATTCTTTCCCTTACTGCTTTGACCACCTTTTTCGTACGAACACTACGTGGACGGCCAGATCTTTTCTGTCACAAACAGAGGAGGTCTCATTGTACCTATTAATAGCCCGGTACACAAACATTTTACTAATACCAAGTGTATGGAGAGTTTTAAAAATTGCATTTGGCTCCATACCTACTTTGTGTAATGCTATCACAGCGATTCGGTTCTCTTTATCACCCCACACCATTTTAATATCGCAAAATATTTTACAATGTATTGGCGCCAAAATGAGAAAACACAATGAACAATCGTATAAAAATGACAGATTCGAAATTCAAATGTAATATTTTTTTATAATTAAGTGTAACAGTATTTATGGCCAGACTAAGTATAATGTTTATGTCGTTTTATTTTCTAATCTAGAGGAAAAAGTAAATACGCGTTCATACACGTTAATACGTGTCGAACGTTCATGCGGTCATCCGCATCGAAATCAATTGACCACAGAAATAAAGAAAGTTTATCTCCCCGAAATATTTTTACCTTACAAACGTGGCTTCTATTATTAAATACGTAAGGTTCATTTCTCTTTGGATTGATAATTATTGTTTCATTCCGTATAACTTTGGCTATATTAAGAGACGCTGTCCAGGTTTCCCATAAAGCAGCAAGTTTGTCAGAAAGCCGGTTAGTTTCCATAGCACCCGACACACTGTAGGGTCGGAAAGACAATTTTAGTAACTTAGGATTTAACTTCGTTTTTAATTTTTTTTTTGACGTCGATAATGATTTACTTTTGTATTTTTGGGGTACTCGTCGCTTTTTCTTGCAGCCTCTATCATCAAATGGTTTTTCAGTAGCTCGATTATGACTTATGGCATTTTTGAGTTATTGGTTGGTTTACTGTGGAAACATAGGCTCTGGGGGCACGGCGGTAAATTATGATATTGTAATAATTACTTATTTGTTTTAATGTATATTACATTAGGTTTTTAAATAGCAATTTGTAGTAACATATATTTTTTTTCTTACTGTGTCGGGCAGAAACGATAAGGTTCAAATGAAAATGAAAAAGAATTAAAATTTGTATGGGTCAATAAATACCCAACGATCAGTGTCATAGAAATTTAGAAATAGGTTTATTCCTATGTTCCTAAATTTCTTTTTTGACCCACTGTGCTACGTGTGCATAATAAGTGTTTGTTTATAATTATAATTTGATTTCCGGGCAGTACGTAGCGCTTCTATGAATGGGAATTGGGTATTGAAGTGCCTTAAACTATTTTAAAAATATACAAACAATAATATTAATTATACAGTTAGGAGAAATTTATGGTAAAGGCTAATAAATAATAAGCAACCATATAGTAAATGGATTTGATTCCTAGATAGCAATTTAAACACTAGGTCATAAATAATATAGTATGTTTGCTGCTAATTATCTTTATTTATTCTTTAGTTATTCTTGCGTCCGCCCAGGTGCCAAATTTTACATTCCAAATGTTAATATGAAGATTATTATGTCGTTTTATATAATGAATGTGAAATGTGAACCACACTGTCTGGCAAATAGAATATTAGCATCGAGGAAAGCATTTCCGATGAACAGTGTTAAATATTTAGTTGTCATGAAAATGTTTGAAGCTTCGCACTGCTTAAATATTGCAGTTTTGAAACGGAACAGTTTCTGACAATTACGTTGTATTTAACTCGATGTCATAGTCATACATGTAGATGCAATAATAATGTGAAAACATTATTTAACGAGAATGTTACAAAACGTTGAAAAGGTATTCCAGGAAAGACGTAGAAATACATTTTCGAAATGCAATGTACTTTTACATCCAATTCCTATTAGGAAAACGTTTAGATTTTCATTTTCAGGATAGTATTTATTAGTATCTAGAGATGACTAATAATTTTAGTTTGCTGTGGTTATCGTGCGTCTTTAATCACTAAAATAAAGATTTTATCTACTAGGTAGATGTGGTATTTTTCTTCCCCCATCAATAAATTTCTCATGAGGAACACTTTATTCACGTCCACGCTATTGAAAAATTGAGAACTGTTACAATTATTGTGGTTTAATATCGGACCGATTGGCTCGAGAATTCACATGACCTGAGATGTTTTAATATAATGTCACGAAACCTTAGTTATGATATTAATAGAATTTCATTAGTACACACCTCTTTAATAAAAGGACTCTGGTTGTATGGCTTAGTAATGCGCGATGCTGACGGTTATTACGTGGCCTTCTTATTGAGCTTTTATATTTTAATGCAGTTTGCAACTAAGTAAGTTAATTTCATATTCCTTTGAAGCATTTTAATTTACAACCATAAGCTTATTTTAAGAAAGAAACTGACTAGTTTTTTCATTGTTTTGTATGGGTAGTGACAGTTGTTTACGAGTTAATCTACATCAATTGTATCATGTATGGGATTACCTAACGAATAATTTATTTTGAGTTAATTGATTCAGTTAGACGCTTTTTAAAAATTTTATGACAAAAGTTTTAGTAGTTACATATATTTCTATGTTTTATTAGCTGACTTGGCTTAAGGCGTCATGCCGAATGCCAAAATTAAATCAAATTCTTTCTGTAAAATGTGCAAGAAAAATTGATGTTGCGCTGACTTCACATTGGAGAGGCAGGATAGAGAGGAATGCGTACGGGATAAGACCAAGAGATATATGACGATCTTCTTTAGTTATGGAATTAGTTCTTATCTAATGGAGTACGTTATTCCATTCGTCAATAGTTCTCAGTTTAATTGACATAATATAGAGTTGACTTTGTGTGTCTCAAGGGAACTATGTATATATTAAAGATTACTAACTTAGTTTACTTTGTTTAACAAAACATTGATAAGCATCTTTATATTATCTTCATCTATATATATCATTAAATAGTATCATTTGGGATGCAAAAGATGTATCACAGTAGATGCAAGGTATTGCAAATGCAATTAAAAGTAATTTACCGATTGGTTTTATTTAACACTCGCAGTATCACTTACCGTTACGATGATTATTTCCGTTTGTAAAATGTGGATTTAACTACGACTATTGATTTAGTTAACATCAAAGCTATTGATTGGCCACGTCTGCTCATACCGCGCCAAAATCAACAACATCCTGGTTGTACGGACCATTGGAACGTAGTTTTGGTTATGTAATTTCTTGTTACGTAGCGCATTCGTCTCCATGACACTTTGTTGCCATTGTGTGGCCATATTGTAGAGTATAAAGCTTTCGAGGACAACCACGTACAGTATTCTTAATACTTTAACAATACACAATATTATCAGCTATTCTTACAATAAGAGAGGTTAGAAATAATAATAATAATAGCAGGCAGATGTTCTTTTGTTCCCTAATGGTCCCTTGGGTATTTGGGTATTAATGAGTACAAAAAAAAGTATTATGAACCTTATAAACACACGTTCTGATGACGTTGCAATGGACATTGCTTAACATTGAATTTCTTAACATTTTCGCTTATAACTTTTTATTTATAGTTCTACGACAAAAGTTACTAGACCAAAGTTGTAGAGAATTTAAATTGCAAAAAAAAAGTTTATACATTTTTTTTGTCAGATAAATAGTTTAAGAGATACATCGTAAAAACCATTTCAACCCCTATTTCCAAGATGGCGGCCGTGGGACAACGGTGGCGACCCCACAAACTTGGTTTTAGCTTTAGACTGACCCCCTACACTTCAAAAAATAAAATTGCGTCCTCTAAAAAACGCAAGGTAAGGCCTAAAAAATGTAACATTTCAATGGACTATGCAGGAACAAATTCTGACGTGATAAAATATTTCCGCTATCACTTTTAGGTTTGAGAAAGCTAGATTAACATATTTACATACATTTATTTCGGGGTATAAAAAAACAGATAAATTTTGTGAACTAGTGTAATTTTATGGACAATTTATAGCTATGCTAAAAATTAGTCCAGACCCAAACTGTCTGAATATTTATCATCTACAGTATTTGGACTAGTTAAGAAAAATAAATAAATATGACCACGATCGGTACATTACATTTAAAATGCGAGGTATAAACTGCGCTGCGCTGCCGGCTGCTAAATAGCAGCGCCTAACTTTGTCATTTGAGCAATCAGTTCTGTTCGTACATATACATACAAACGCAACAGCTTAAATTAAAATCTTGGGTCAAGGTCTTTCTTGTTTTAAATACGGTAGTGATGTGCAGTACGCCATGCTTTTCTCCATTTTAAAATGACAATTCTTCAAATTGAATCTTATTTTTTTTTTAAAACCGTAAATATCCATAATTATTAATGCAATATATGAAACTGGCAGAGTTACTTTCCCATTTACTAATATTATAAATGCGATAGTAGCACTGCCAGTTTGTTACTATTTCGCGGCGTAACCGATTTTGATGAAATTTTATCCCGGAAAATATATAAGTTACTTATTATCCCGGGAAATTACACCGGGATTTTATCCCGGAAAAGTGTTTTGGTGGCTGAGCCGCGAGCAAAAGTTCATGTAAAATAATAATAATATCGGCCCTGTATTATAGACTTGCTCACTGCTGAGCACGGGCCTTCTCTATTACTGAGAGGGATTAGGCCTTAGTCCACCACGCTGGCCTAGTGCGGATTGGTAGACTTCACACACCTTCGAAATTCCTATAGAGAACTTCTCAGATGTGCAGGTTTCCTCACGATGTTTTCCTTCACCGTTAAAGCGAACGATAAACTCACAAATAATACACACATGATTTTAGAAAAGTCAGAGGTGTGTGCCCTTGGGATTTCAACCTGCGGACATTCGTCTTGGCAGTCCGTTCCACACCCAACTAGGCTATCGCCACTTTTTTAATGTAAAATAAACCTGTACTTTAAATGTTCTCGGCCTACGATGTGCAGAGTGCACAGTTGAAGAAAAAAAGATTATACATCACATCAAAATGTATAATAATAATTTATCATCCTGTTCGTGTCCCGCTCTCTTGGGGAGGTTTTAATGTATGTTCCAGACTTTGTTTCGTTTTCAATACGACCTGTCTTACCGACAATACCATTCTGTGAAGTATTTAATCAAAGTAACCAATTAAAATCTCGAAAAAAAAAGACGCATGCGAAGAGGACCGCTTTGTTCTTGTTCTGTCGCAACATTCCTATTTAAGAAGACTAAGGAAGCGAGATGGTGTTTATGAATAAATAGAAAACATACTATGAAATATTTTATAAATTCCCTAATGTTTAAATATAATTTCTAAAGTTAGGTCCAAATTGGTTTTAACCTGGGTTATATATGGCTGCTGTTTCATTCAGTATAGGTACCCTTACAGCTACTACCCCGATCAGATATAAGCGTTACGGGGTGTTCACATGCTAACGCGTGTTTAATGTTAGTCATCTGAAAGGGGTCTAATTCAGTTGAATAAGTACACGGATTTTATTTCCATGTATTTTTTTTTGCATTACCTAACAGAATACCTACGTCCTTTTTCATATTTTCCAGTGTCCGGGTAGACTGCGGATCCCCGGTGGAAATATTGTGTAGCACTCTATTGAGCTTTCATACGTTATTATTGTTGCGACAATATTACGCTACGTATACTTTGCCACTAGGTCAACACCATATATGTACTGGTAAGTAAATGATTTTCAATAAGATTGAATTTATTTGCTATACTAGCTGTGTCTTTAATTTTAAAAAAATATTTAAGATTTGTGTTAAATAGTTTGTAACGAGCATGTACTGCAAGATTATATAAAATCGTTTCAACGAAGCAGTGAAAAACAGTCATATTCACATTCAACATTTATTTGACATTTAACATCAATGGTTTAAACTTTACACATTTGCCATAATTCATTGTTGGCGTGGCGGGCAAAATGCAACTGACTAGCTTTAAAATAGCAGTGGTGCACGTCGCCTCACTCTCTGGCATTATGTGGCTGCCGCAAATAGGAAATGGTTAAAAAGACGCTGTGTTATACAATGAATGATCTAAATAATTAAATCATAATAATAAATAGTTTTAGGAAAGCGAATAACATGAAAATGCAACATCGTCCATTACAATTCAATGAAGTATCTTAATAGTAGGTATAACAAATCTCTATTAACAACAAAATAAGCATAACAACGGTTTTCCGCTTTGTTTCCTATTGTAATGCACCACATGGCATACCGTGATCAGTCAGTTACTTAATGCCCGTATGTTGAGGGATAGATAATATTATATTACCTCTAAAATAATCCGATAATATATTTTCTACTGACTGTTTTATATACATTTAATTATAAGCAACTAAGTTGGATATAGATTTTACAGTAACGTCAATATCTGAAAAAATCACATAACGATAGAAATCTATATTCGAGAGTATAACCTTTTATAACTATGGAAATGTTTATCGCACAATACAATAAACTCGTTTAACGATAATATTTTAAAATTAATTTATTATGTGAGTCACAATTACACTTGAATGACAACAACTACTATTCTAACATTTAACATCATTTTTTTTTGTGGCTCAACATTTTGTAACATTTGATGAATATTTGTATTTATGCTTAAAGTGGTACACGCGTACTGTTTAGTGTAATTTTAATAAATGTCTTTTAAATCGTGATAGTGATTAACAATGCGACTACATATACATTAATAAGTTATATATACGGATATTGCGTTAGTTTGACTAAAATATAGTTTTTCCATAAATGTCCATGATCACTAGCAGCCATTCGTCGTAATGAGGGACCAAAACACTTATATCTATAGAACATAACATTATTTTTATAGTTGCACTAAATTAAAATTAATTACAAAATAATGTACAAAAGAACATACAACAGTGTCCGCATCGACACATTCACTCGTGCTTTCACAATAATAATTGTAAAAAATAATAAACGAAATTAATATCACAGCAAAGAAACTTTTAAGCATTGTCAGGCACACGCGGCGCATGTCTCTGGCGCGCGTTGTGTGCCTATCTCACCCGGTCACGCAGGGGTCCAGCTCTAGGTAGAAATCCATGCCAGGCGTCGGTCGGCGGCGTCGCGATTGGTTCCTCGATCTCATGCGATCCAATGTCCCATACGACGGCACCGGCCGCCGCGAGTCCCACCCTCAACCGTGCCGTAACGATGTCCCTTCTCCAGCATCGGCGTTGGTGGGTTTCTCTGGAAGAGGTCGGTTCATCATCTTTCCCGACGAATTTGTTGATGTCGAGTTGTAAGATTTTAATGTCGACGTCGACAAGGGGCTGCCTACTGTGCTACTATTTGCCCTGTGTGAGGGGCTAGATTCATTGCTCGAGTTCATTTTTTTCGCGCACAGCGCGTAGGTACGGCCCGCGTGGTACTGCTTGCTCAGCTATTACATCGGGAATGGCGCCCAGCAGGTTTTTTTCTTTTTCTTTATCAATGTGTGTTATTTCGGCATATAAATGGATTGCCATATCTAATGGCTCAAAGTACTCATGGGCTAAGGCCGTTTGTCGGTTATAAGGGGATAATGGCATCAGTTTATCTAAGGACGGTGCTCTTGTTCCAACACTAACCATTTTCTTATTATTTCGTCCAACACGTGGCATTGTGTTCTGGTATGGAAGTTCATAAATGTTCTCTTCGACGTTCATATTTGGTGTATTTGCAGGACATATACCAAGTTCTTCCATTTTTGCAATTTCATAAAGGTGTTCGATCATTTCTCGTGCTTCCATGTAATTATCGGGAACCTCCAATCTTTGTTTAAGGTTTTCTAGTAGTTCTTTAGTCAATTCCTCGGGTAACGTTTGAGTAGTTTTATCAAATAATTGAATGGGAACTTCCTGTAAAGAGGTTTCTTGTACAATTTCCTGGACCCGAGGCTCATTAAGGCGATGTCTTTCCGAGTACTCATTAACCGAAAGTTGAGATATTGATCGTGCGTTGTCTAAACCGTTTCCTCTGCCACATGTACAGAGTCTATCGCAGAAGGAACCACATGACGAATTAGAGGACAGTAGTATGTTTTTTATATTCAAGCAGTAGCCTTCGCGTCGTAAACATTTTATAAAAGTGATTAACATGGCAATTATGACGCATCCAAGGATCGTTACAATGACAATGCCAATAACTTTCTTATCTCTTTCACGCAATATAGGTTCTTCTTTGTTTTTGTGGGGGAATCTTGGATTTTTTATTTCCCGTGTCTGTTCCACTTTTGTAAAGCTTCGCATTGTACTTCGTTAGGATTACAAACTCCATTAATGAATTTAGAAATTTTCATATTTTGTTCAGGTTCGTTAAAACAACGTGCAAAGAATTCATCAACCGTGCAGTAACTTTCTGTCGTGTAGAGTTCACCAGAGGCTGCACCAAGAGCGCGACCCAACCACTCAGTAATATTGCAGTGACAATTTTGTCCATAGTAATTATTATTATAGGTGATCTTTTTTGCAGCATTTGCAGCGACTTGTCCTATAAATCCAAGACTGTTGGGGTGCATCGTTTCGATTTCATTTTCATTAAATATAAATTCATGTACGTGTAACACGTCGGGGGTGAGAATAGCGTTTGGAACGAGCTCGTCGAACGAATTCCGTTCTAATCGTAGTTTATTCCAAGATAAAAACTCGAATCCTTTTTCCATAAATTTGTGAAAAGTGCAGTTAACGATTTCTACTGCTACGACGGTTGTGTTTATCGCTCCTGAGTCAATATTGTCAAAACTGAAATAAAAAAGAAGACAATTATGAGTTAATAATTTGATTTCCAAATAGATGAATAAGTTAACATTCTTTATTTATTCTGATTAAAATTTAAGTGAAAGTATGGGGAGAATAATTTTAAGATAATATATAAATTATTTGGTATACAAGTAGCAAGTTAACTTTTTGGTTAATTTTATATGTAAAATGTTTAAATTGTTTTCTAATTGGATTTTTTACACTGAAACACCTTGAGGGATTTTTTTTCGTATTAATTAGATTTCAAACTACACAGGTTCTAAAAAATAAATATCTTTCTAACCTGTTGTTCGAAAAGTTTAGACTAACGACAGCTGATTGTATCGCTTTAGAACTCAGTTGTTGTATCTTGCAGCCGATGAAATTTAAATTGTGTATTAATGACTTCGGCGCGAATGCCTCTTCCTCTATTAGGTGAAAAGCGCAATTTACAGCCATAACGATGTTATATGTATTCGCAGTGAAGGCTCCTGAGCGTATTCCATGAACGTCTACAGATTCCAAGTAAACTCGGGCTGCTGAAGATCCAAAACTTTGAGCTGGTAACTCGGGAATAGTTGTGTTCACCAGTTCAACCTAAAATCAAAACACACAATGTTATTTGAAAGTAGACAACGCTAACCAATAAACATTCGCCATTGCCAAGTGCAGTCCGGTTGTCATAAAATCGCGGGGCATTTTACGTATAAAAACCATACTGACCGACATGCCAGGCCCATGTTGACCAACATTGGCAGCAGTAGGATCCAGTGCAAACGACCCTTTGCCTAGCACCAGCTTTCTGACATTGATCACGCTTATGGAAAGGAGCCACGAGAACACCTCGCCCTCGAGGAACACGAAGTCACAATTCTTTATCGTTACCGATAGCGGACCTGAAAACAATCAACAAACATGGTCAGACAGTTTTCACTGCATCGAGAAACACCAGTTCCTACAATTCAGAGTAGTTCAATCTCTTTGGAACAATGACCCCATTATCGATGGTGGGTGATTCATTCTACTCATAAAATTAAAACGTGATCTCGAACAAATACAATTAAACGAAGCGATTTTTTAGATTAAATGAATTGTAAATTCTAAACAAATACTGGTAGACTATCGGAAATATATTTATCCCGGCAAGTAGGTTATAAAACAAAATATTAATCGCCTTCAAAAATATGCCTAGTGTCTAATATATACAAGATTTTAAACTGGACTCTCCCGCCTTGTGAGTCATTATCCTGCTGAACGAATACCGAGTCGGAGAAATCGTGTATTTATAGAATGAGAAGCCGTGGACGCTCGTTCCCTGCAGTCCACCTATCGACTTGGTGTCCTCAATTTGAAATAAAGTCAACTAATAATGACCCTTATTGCGCATCCATTTTAACATCTGTATAAGTTTAGCACCGTCAGTGTATTTAATACATCGCAGTTCTTTGTAATTAGCACTGATGTTACTGCATTGAGGCTGCATTCAGAAATTTATTGATATGTAAGTAAAAACAGTGTAACGGTTCTTGAGTTGATTGGAAAGAGTGAGCACTGTGGTACCGGTGACCACACTACGAGCTACGGGTTGTACGTATTTAAACGTGTCTTCTTTTATTTTCGGTACACTGGGGAGCTCTTCTTATGCTGGGGCGTTTACAATCGAGACAAGACTGCTTCGATGTCAATGAAACAGGTTTTCAGAGATCTGTGTGTATATTCACGTTCATATTTTTCCCTGTTTTGTTTATTGATTTAATAAATAACCATATATTGTATAATTGTCAATTACGTAGTACATATACTTTAGAGGTTTTTTATAAGAAGGAATAAAATTAAGCATAGCTAATATTGCTATAGTACGGCTGCAATTCATAAATTAATAATTCGCATTGCAAAAATCACATCATGCAAAAAGGAATAATGTGCAATTTGTAATAAGATGCAACCAATAGTTTGGTGGGTATATAGATTGTGTGTATAAGCTGCATACTAAGGTGGAAATAAAAGCTAAACTAAAAACTTCATTTGGCATTAGTAGTCTATAACAATATTAGTCCATTGAAATGTTACATTTTTTAGGCCTTACCTTGCGTTTTTTAGAGGACGCAATTTTATTTTTTTGAAGTGTAAAAAGCTAAAACCAAGTCGCCACCCTTGTACAAAAAAATGTATAAACACTTTTTGTTGCAAATTAAATTCTCTACAACTTTGGTTTAGTAACTTTTGTCGTAGAACTATAAATAAAAAAGTTATAAGCGAAAATGTTAAGAAATTCATGTTAAGCAATGTCCATTCCAACGTCATCAGAACGTGTGTTTATAAGGTTCATAATACTCTTTTTTGTACTCATTAATACCCAAATACCCAAGGGACAATTAGGGAACAAAAGAACATCTGCCTGCTATTATTATTATTATTTCTAACCTCTCTTATTGTAAGAATAGCTGATAATATTGTGTTGAAGTTGTCGTTCAACTTATATCTTTTAGTTGTGCTACATATTTCTGTACGTGCGAATGTATTTTATTCTGTTTTTAATTCTGCAGACGATATCGAATGATTTTTAGACACGATTTTAACTTTAGTGAAAACTACTTTTATTAGCATTTTGACTTTTAAAAGACTTTTAAAAGTCAAAATGCTAATGAAAACTTACTTAGGACAACTTCAACACAATATTATCAGCTATTCTTACAATAAGAGAGGTTAGAAATAATAATAATAATAGCAGGCAGATGTTCTTTTGTTCCCTAATGGTCCCTTGGGTATTTGGGTATTAATGAGTACAAAAAAGTATTATGAACCTTATAAACACACGTTCTGATGACGTTGCAATGGACATTGCTTAACATTGAATTTCTTAACATTTTCGCTTATAACTTTTTTATTTATGGTTTTACGACAAAAGTTACTAAACCAAAGTTGTAGAGAATTTAATTTGCAACAAAAAATGTTTATACATTTTTTTTGTCAGATAAATAGTTTAAGAGATACATCGTAAAACCATTTCAACCACTATTTTCAAGATGGCGGCCGTCGGACAAGGGTGGCGACCCCACAAACTTGGTTTTAGCTTTAGACTGACCCCCTACACTTCAAAAAAATAAAATTGCGTCCTCTAAAAAACGCAACCCCAAATGTAACTTTTCAATGGACTATATGTAAATATTAAAACTACCTACTTACTTATAAAATATATAATGTCAAAATAAAAAATGAATAAACGGTGTGCTGTAGCGATAATCAGGATTTATTTTAAATTATTGTTTTAAATCAGAATTCGTAATGTTTATTTGTTATTTTTGAGGAACCGGCATTAATTTCTGTTTTGTAATGAAATATTAATATAAATGTATTACATACGAGTATACAATTTATGTTCACGACAATGGGTTACGATTAAAAATGTGATAAGAAATAAAACAAGTATGTATAAAGCATGTATAACGAGTATTATATACTTAGGTCCCTACATCGTCGTCTTTACGCCCCTAACGGGTCTACCTTAGGTTCATACCTAGCGTTTACATACACGCTTCCCAACTATTCATTAATTATAATATATCATTGGTATGCGTCTGCAAAGTGCGGGAAGATAGTTATGGTTAATGACATATAACCATATGTATTAGCTAATTCTTATGCAGTTATGCCATGTTCTACATCTGGCTACATAAGAAGATTAGGACAAGAAAATATATTTTAGTCCTATATATATTGGCCTACGTCTGAGCGGCCGACCTAAGCTCGAGGAAATTATGTATCCCAGATATAAATCAAGTCATCGTCGGCAAAAGCCCGAAAAATTTAACATTTCTGGAAATTATTAAGAATAGTTTACTTAAATATTACAAGTAGGTACGGAATATGTTGTTAATTTAGTTAAGGCATCAATTTATACTTAGAAACCAGGAGTAGGTAAAATAAAAATTGAGATTACGTTTCATAATCCATATCCAAAACAAAGTTAACTATGACATCAACTGTTTACTCTACGACTCATTTATAACGTAGATAAAGTTTTCTCGTGGTAGTCTGGTTAGTAAAATTATAAATATTGCAGCACTCCATATGGATAAAATTTGCACATAGATACTTTATAGGTGAGCAAAAAAAAAGCATCGCCTAAGTGGGCTAATGAGACATGACCGACGGAGAATCCAACAGAGCAAACATTTAGTAATATAACAGTAGATTTGGTTACTTAAATTTCACCTTAAGGGAATTGTAGTAATAACACGCATGCAGGCCAACGAAGCGCAGAGTTGCATGTGTTTCGGCACGAACGTCGGGGACACAGAAATAGTCTAGCGTTAGTCATCGTTTGCACCGAAACCGGCGTACTTACTCGCACATACCGCATACAGCTTACTGACTTAAACATTTTAATTAATTCTCTGTATTGCAAAAGAAAAATACACGATAGATTTTTTCTTTCGTTATTAGAACTGTTTCCTGATATATAGTTTCTGAGAATCGTGTGTAAATACATATTTAATTTGTTCACATTTTATTCTACATAGTAATCGGCGGAATTATTAATGTGGTTAGTTATGAATCCATATGTAGCGGAAGATGTAGTGTACAAATAGAGATTTTACATGTTCTGTGACGATTAATGATAAGAGACTGAGAAAGAAGACTCATAAACCTAATGTGCATAGGATTTAGATAACTAAGCTCAAACTAAACTGCATGAACAGGAGTGTTTGGGGAAATTCGTTAAATAGATAAATCGAAAGTAATGAATGATAATCTGTAGCGTCAGTCGATCTCTATGTGATATAGGCGTTATATGCCCCTATTAGAGGTACGGAAATACATTTTCATATCGTTTAGAATGTTATGGTGATGGTATGCATTAAATTTGGCTCAATCTGTGACGCGCCACGCCTGCCGCGTTCTACACAAATTTATCAGTTATTCTTCTACGTAACTTAATTATTCTAAGTTTAAGTCAAAACGAAAGTTTTGACATAATCCCACAGTACTTGAATGCCAAGGATAGTATTTTAATGCCTTTCAATCCGTATAAAATTATTTCACATGTTGCTATATGTTATGCATCTTTGGAGCTGAAGTCAAGACACGACCATGTGTTTGCATTTACAACTCGACATTTTATGTAGCTGATTTTTTGCTAGTATTACTGGATAATGTCTTATCGTCTGGTAATAGAATGAATCGCGAATCATCGTAGACTTTTATTTTATAAATGGTAAGTCCTACAGTTAATCTCGATTGTCATCACGTTAGCTTTACAAGTTTTGTGTATAGGTACATAAGTTTATAAAATATGTGAGGTAAGTCATATACGAATTTACTATAGGTAAGTGTATAATATGTTGAATATTGACATCGTTGCACATGAAACGTCCCAACATAGTACACATTGATAAACGAGACGACGATAATTACTTAGTTAACATCATTGACATTATTGATTCTAATGATAATAGTATATCTAGGTTGTAAGATGGCCGTAGTCCTGGCTTTGGTTCTTTGATGAACCTTAAATATGCGTTATTTTCGATTTCAAAAAACATACGTAACATTTCGGGAATAGGAATTTCTGCAAGATATTTCCGAGACGTAGGTATGCAACGACCTTATTTACAACTACGATTGTGCGGCGTCAGTAAAATGATTGTACATTACGTGAATAATGTGAGTATTTTTAGTTTTCAGAAAACTAGTAAATAACTTCACACTTTTTATAGATGACCCGATTTTTTTATGACAACATCAACATTTTCCTGTAGTCTATTTTTGTTACTGGATATGAAACAAACAATGGAGTTTTGTATAAAGTAAGTCGCGTATGTCTAAAAAATATCCTAAAGAAAGAATCCTTTTGCGGGGCATTTAGATTGAATCAAATTGCTTTAGATCTAATAGAAACACTTTTCCCAAACGTTTCTAAATTTAAGACTCGGCATGAATATTCAATGAAATTAAACACAAAACATGAAAATTAAAATATACAGGCATAAAGAAAATAAATAACAGAAATTAATATAAAATATAAAAAGTACATACTACAAGGCTCATAAAATCGAATTAAAGCTTTGCTTACCCATTTTCTTTTTGCCTTTTGGTAGGTTTATGCCTGAGGGATAAGAAAAATATATTCAGGAATTGCAATGAATTTTGTTAGGACCGGCGGATAAAAACGTAAAAATTCACGACACGATATCGCAACGTCGTATTTAATTCAAATACGATTTTCCGTATAAATGAAGTGTTACGCACCACGTGTATGAAGAAAGTATTTACCCGACAAGCATCGTGATAAATAGAATATTTTCAGTTATTGCGTTTAGTAGACACACAGTCACAGTCAACTTCAAGCATTTAATTGCCGCATGTGAGTTTAACATTTCCTTTTCTATGCACATGACATGTGGATTATTTTGATACTGGTGTATTTTGAAGGCCCGCAAGCGCTTCCTGTATGTTTGGCTCACGTTGTCACTCCCGCTGAGCTGACCGCTTTCTGTTTATATGGGTAATAAGTTTGATTATTCGCCAGAGAACAGATCCTTTGTGTACTTTACTGAATCATGCTAGTGTATATCGAAATTCAGAATATGGCTAGCTCGTTTGGTTATTCAGTTGTATAAAGAAATACCTACTTCCTTTATACGGTATCCAAAGCATTAGGAACGAATATAAACTATCTAAAGAGAACGGGTGTGCAGTGTCATGGGTGTCGGGCGGGGGCTGCAAGGGGGTGCACGTGCACCCCCCTGTCAGCAACGAATAACAATAAAAATAACTGAATGACTATGGGAACTATCGATCACAGAGGTTTTATTATGGTTTAGCATATGCAAATAATCGCGCGATTTTTATTTGAAAAATTTATAAATTTTATAATATTATCTAGTACCTACTTATGCAGCTGCACCTCTCTAAAAGAAATCTTGGCGGCGCCCATGTACAGTGCTAAAGAATGGTAACACCATTTATTAGTTGTAATTCGAATTTAAGAATACATGCAACCGTTATTTTTTGAAATAGTCGACACTAATAATAAACGAATTTCATCAACCTTGTCAATAAAATGATAAAGGGCGGTTATTTTCACTAAGGATTTTTCTTATTTAAAGCGGCGCGGCGTTCGTCCGCCGAAGGTGTTGATGAGCAGTTTATCGCATCATTGTCTCTCTTACCAACCTTCTAATTGTCTACACATACATGAAAACACGCTTTGAAATTTGGCTACTGTTCTGAGTTCGTTGAACGGTAATATAGCAATCGCAAAATAAAACACATGAAGTGTAGGCGGGGCGCCGCAAAATTGTTTGCTGTAGCTACAGTGAAATATAGAATGACGCGGCAGACACTCCTTAATGTGGCGCATATTCTTACTGTTCAATCAGAGAAATTAACAGCGCTTCGCAGAGGACTTGTTAATGTTTGATCATTACTAACAGCTGTTATAATTTTGTAAACACTGGTCTCAACAGTATTGCATATTCTACAGCGTTAGCCCATGTGGATTCATATGTTATACCTGTGAGTTAAGAGTAATTAATTATAATTCTAGTGATAGACGGATGCCAACTGTTACATATTAGATTTGGCAATTCGCACATTTAAATAGATAGATACACATTCCTCGTGTTTGTTAACTCAAAAAGGTGTATTTTTACTATACGGCAATTCACAAAACAGTCACGAGAGATGTAAATTAATTTAATTAGTTCGCTTTGATTGGGTATATTCATTGTTGCGCTGTGTTCATGGCAGTTGTACAATGTATTTGAAGCGGGCAGCGAGTTTTTTTCTATTTTTTGTTAGTCTGATACGAGGCTTGCGTCATGGTCGTCACAGCTTCTGTCCATATGTCGAGACCCGAGACGAGTTCATATGCCGCATTACGTTGCCATCACAGACTGCGTTTTGTCTGACGCGGTGTGTCCAACACAGGAAGCATTAATTGAGATATTTGGGTGGGTGACGCGCCTGTCTTTAATTGACAACATTTCAAAATGTAAACGTGCCTAAAACAAAAATACCGTTTCTTAATTTTTCTACTCTGAGTTCGATTATGAATTTTTAATATTTTTTTAATACTTAATTTCGGAGAAAAAATTAAAAACCAAAAAATGCTTGATGACGTCACATATACGGTTGAATGAAATGGTTCCTTGGTCCACCTTATTATTTATTTTAAAAAAACTAAGACACCGTCATTTGTCAATGTCAAATGTCAATATTACAATAGATACGTCACAACTGTCACTTTCAACGAGAGAGACAGAAACAAAAACTGTCACTTCATTTTTGTTTTACTGCAAAGCAAAGGTCATTGCGTTTTAAGCCGTATATGTGACGTCATTTGGAGCTTACGTCGTTTTAGAATAAAACAAAATTCAAAGTGAAAATCATGAATGAAAATATCTGCATTTCGAAAAAAGAAAAAATATGGGTCTCATCATTTTAGATCTAGTTTCATAAAATATAAACATTTTGGTATGTTGAAAAAATGAAATGTTGTCAATTCTTTACTCGATAAGTTTTTATCCAAAAATTTCATCCGTGATTTAACTTCATTGTACTCGTAAAACATTTAGGTGCAACTAACTATATTTTCTAGATTGATAGTAATGTTTCATGATGCCTTAAGCTAGAAGTAAATGTATATTCCCAGTTTTTTCAATGCCAATCTAATAAAGGCAGTTGTTATTATGAATATTACTTTTTCCCAATGTTTATAAAATACATGTAGTGTTATTGTATGTTGGTTGTTAGTATCACAAGCGTCGGCACCCTATCTGTTTCAGAACTTAATTAGAGCAATGCGGGTTAGAGACTCGCGTCACACTGGCATTGTTTGCAGGCTTGCGGCCGTGCATTTGCACATTCAAGCGAGCTGATTATTTGTTACTGTCCAAAATTAATTATGTTATCTGCTTGCAACTATCCTGTATGATTCGTACACTTACACGTAAAACGTAATAAATTTTCTGAGAATGTTTGCGACGCTTTAATTGCATGATGAAACCGATACAATGGACTGTGATCTCTTTGATATCGACGATATTTCAATCATATATATGAAAAGGAATCGTTACTTGCTTCATAATATTTCTCCTCGTTATTCACGAGTAATAGAACCAGCCATCGTGAACTTTTGAGCAACTCGTTTTCTATTCAATAATAATTTGTTTATCATTATTGTTAATTTTATTTTATACTAGTTAGTAGTTGACCCGACAGACGTTGTCTTTCTTAACTATGACTTTACAGCGCATATTTTGTCAATCGCTGACAGTTCCGTCAAACAATTTACTGTTATAAAAAATTAATGATGTTGTTAAGGTTTTTTTAATTTTCTAATGTTTCTTAATATTTTCTTTCATAAAAAGCTTCTCCTGACCATAACTGAAACAAAAAAAGAATTGGCAAATTGTTCCATCCGTTCACGCGTGATGTGATGACCAAGGAAAATAGAGATTCAGTTTTGTAAATATACTGATTAGGTTCTTATTGAGTTATTTCTGGCTGTTACCGGATTTTTACTTTTTAAAGTTGCTTCCGCTTTGGGAGATCAATTCGTAATGGAATGCAAGGATTTTGTAGGGCAAAAAATCATTGCCCGAACGGCAAATCGAATCGCAATACCTTATGATACACGTCACCAGTAGTTGTCATTAGACCAATTAAAAGACTTAATAAAATTAAATGTCATTATTTTGCGCCGTGAATAAAATCCATTGGCGTAGTTTGAAATTTAAATTTTGTAAGTTGAGCGGTGAAGCTGCTTAGAAAACACGTAAGTAAGTTAGTAATGAAACCAGTTCTAAGTTTACATCCTGTGTGTTGTGCGTAATAAATTCACAGTATACAGACGTGCCGCTTAATCGCTAGCCCTCGTCTTTAGTTTTCAAATATTGTTACCAACAAGTGCAATCAATACGTTTTGTGTTTTATAACCACCGACCATGAAAACACATAAATCGAATCGTTGTGGGTGCGTGGCTGACTTTCAAGGAACCATATGAGTTCTGGAGCCGGTTATTTTTTTTTATTGAGCTAAGGCAACGTGATTGCATAGCTGTTAAAATTCTGTAGTAAGTTTTGAATAGTTCCATTAAATACAGACTAGTCGTTGTCTCGCTGGTCTCTTTTACACCTATATATTTATACTGGTCTGCTGAATTGCTACTTCGCTTCAATTAGGTAACGAACGGACGTGTATATAAATGATTCTACAGTTTAATGGTACCGCTAATATTACACCTTAAAGTTGTCAGTTTGAAGTCGGAACCAAGGCGAAGTGACTATAAAACTCAAAATCGTTAATTAAGGCAAATTCCTAGCCAGCCAGTAAGTTCTGCATTATTGAGTAAACAGTTAAATTGGCTTCTTAGGTCATTAATTAATTATGCGTTTGACGGACCCATTTAAATAAATGCGTGTCATCCTTTTGAGTAAGACCATAAGTCACTGTATTCTATAAGTTTCAACTAAGTTAAATCTTAATAAAAAATATTGATAATGTACGCTGCTCGTCCAGCAGCTCGTCGAGCAATTCCTGGTTATCATTTATTACTAACAGAATAATATAATCGACACATATATATTTTAAGCGTGACATCATCTATCTTCTATCTATCTATACTTATAATAAATCTGTAGAGAGGTCAATTCTGTACATGAAATATATTTCCAAAATAACTATCAGGGGTGATTAGGGATCGATACTGATGCCAAAAATGCAATTAGTAAAATTTTTGTCTGTCTGTCTGTCTGTCTGTATAACCGTTATAGAAACAAAAACTACTCGACGGATTTTAATGAAACTTGGTACAATTATTTGTCATATTCCTGTGCTGGTTATAGTATACTTTTCATCACGCTACAATTAATAGGAGCAGAGCAGTGAAGGGAAATGTTGGGAAAACGGGAGAAGTTACTCCATTTTTTAAGCTTCCGTCGCGTGTGCAACCTTAATGGTTAAAGCTACACAGAAATCATGTATGACGGCAATGTTCTCCTTAAAATTATGTAAAAAATATCCCACGACAGCAGATGTCTATCTTTTATGGTTGACTCACAATAACACGTGTAACTCCCGATAGCTTAGCAGTTCGAAGCTTTCTCATTATATTTGTCTACTCTTACGTTTATAACACTCTCAGTCATCCCTAATTAAAAAAGTTAACATTATTAAATATTCCATAAAAAAGAATTATAGAAATCGGTATAGAAACACCAAAGTTATACATGAAATACGTTAATAATAAGCCATCATGCGTGAATACTGAATCATGCTATAGGTAAGGATTATTTTTGTATATATATAAGGTCGCGAACGCACAGGCAGGCGGCTTGCTTGGCACCTAGAGGCTAGCGAATCACCTAGCGAGTAGCTTCGTAAAACGAACATTCTCGAACGTTCGCGACCGGCTCAATTTTTGAAGTCCGAAATCCACGCGGGCGAAGCTGCGAGCGGAAGCTAGTATTACTTAAAAAAAAACATAATATATATTTCAACAATGTAGTCTTAATTATTCCGAGGGTTTTTTATAATTGTTCCTGGTTATTGAATTATTGCGCGCTTGCTGTTAGATGTATTGTTAAAACAATAACATACGTATCAGTAGAATGCACGGACCACATAATCTGTACAAATAATATAATCAATGTGGTCCACCTAGTAGAAAATTGGACGAACGAGCCGATAATCGGAGCCATCCGGCAGCCCGCGGCTCGCAAATATACCACAACCGCTCGACAAAACCGGTTAACTTCCAATAAACAATCGCATTGTGACATTTACATCGTCGCGTAACTTCGGCCTGCGTGAAAGTGTTAAGGAATAAATGCTTTATTATCTCCTGCTTAATGCATATTATTACATAGTATCGTACCGTACTCGATGATGATGCTCATGATGCATCTTTATGTAACTCTTATCAATGTGCGTTCAAAACTAATGTTAAGTTTAAATGACTGTGACTTCAGCTTTCACAAATGCCCGAGAATCGTGATAAATATTGGTAAAATACTGAACCCTGAACTGTGAGTTCCTAACGTCGAATCCTAGGACAGGCAATGAACATTTAGATTTTTCCGTTTATTCAAATGCTTTGTGTTTATGGTACAATTGTTTGATAATCGACATTCAAAGCGGCATACTTCCGCTTTTTAATAATACTTAAATCCAGGACCATATTGGGTGTACGCATCCGCGGTTTCGCTGCGGGGCGATGGTTGTTTTTTATAGTATCGCGCCACGTTCGAAGCCGTTGAACGCGCGTGAATCGTATTTGTACCGCAAGAAACACGCGTCTTGGCGCAGCGGCTTGCCCGGATGAACCCGCGAGCGGGCGCCTTTAATGTATGCAATAAGTGCCTGTGCCTTAAACATATAATTATGATACTGTTGAGTACTAAAATTTGTTTTGCGTTAGTAGGTAAGTATTTAATTTTATATAGAACCATAACATTTTTCTGATGCAAATATGTTTTGCTATTTCTACCCGGCGAATCAATGCTATATGAAATTTGTTTACTTACATAAAATGGACTCAAATATACGTGACTGGAATTTTATACTTATCTGTTATAAAATGTGTAGTTTGCTTGAAATATATTGTTATCAGAGTGAATGGTCGTAGTATGCGAATAGGACAATGTCACTAAACAAAACGAACATCAAAGGTAAAATAGCATCGCTTGCACACATATTATGTCTCGCTTAAAATACCTGCAATTTAACGATATAATATCAAAATACTTAGAAATCGCCTCGCCGCAATTAGATGTGTTTTTCCGAAATGTACTAACTTAGTGCAATGGTCCAATATCTATATGCTGTGGCCTGAGATGTGGTTATACTGTCATCTAATGGAATGTCCCTATTTGCTCGATTCACATTCAGTAAAACCTCAAGTTAATAGCAACACTAGTCCGAGTTTACATAGTAATGTTGGGATAGGCCATCGATTTAATACGTAAGTATTTGTTTTAATAACTTAAAAAAATATTCAGTCTAATTGAGCTTTAGCAAAGCAGTAGGTCGCGTTATGTAATCGCACCTTAAAGTATTCACGTTCGCTTAGCAAAGTATAGTTGCAAGCTTACCTTGTACTTTATGGAAGGTACTCGGCTCCATGCGGACCACATCGACGCCGCGGATGTCCAGATAGAGGTTGACCACTTTGGTATTGACGGCGGTGTTTTTCCGAAGCACCAGCTGTTTGGGTCCCGAGATGCGGACGTGGCGCGCGTCTGCCAGTCTGCTCATCGAATTGGGTCCAAACATGATAGTATCTGCGCCTGTCAGCGTTAGGTCTGTCATAGAGTCAGGGAGATCGCCCTCGAGTATGTCGAAATTCTGTAGACAAAAAAATATGTGTTTTATAAAAGGTAATAAAAGTTTTAGTCGACAATGTTCCAGCGTCGTTTCGTAATATTGGTATTGTGCTGGGGTTCAGGATTAATAATAATGATACTGAATCAAATTTAAAACAACTGAGCTTTTATTGGTACGAAACACTAATAAAAACGCTAACACAAGCACCGTAACACGAAACATATCTACAACATTTAATAACAATCACAGCATTACGTGGTCACACGCAATTCACCGAATATCCTTCGATATCGCTCGTACTCTGCTTATCACTTTTGGTCTCTTTGCAAACAACAATAACTCGCGGCGGCCGCGCGTCGCATTTTATACCCGGCCGCCTGTTCAATCGATGTTCGTGGTGTTCAATTTTATTCTATCGAGAATGTTTTTGAATTCGAGGATGTGACTGCCTCAGTGGCGTAGTTGTATTGCATGCCCGGTACAATAGTGCTCTGAGGTCTTGGGTTCGAATCCCGGGTCGGGCAAAGTGATATTTGGGTTTTTCTCCTCAGTATCAGTCCGGAGTCTGGAATTTGTGCCCGATATGGCGATAGGCTCGCCCCCTATCACATCGTGGGACGGAACATACTTGGCGAAAAGTGGGTGCCTTAGTTGCGCCTCTGCATACCCACGTATCATCGCCAAACCTTCCACATTCGGGTAGGCGTTTTAATTGGCGAGTTCCAATGGGCGTAAAATACATTCATACCTAATGTAAAGGAAAATATGATTTACTTTTAATTCGCATCATTGTTACATTTCTGCTTAAAACCACATTGTTATGATACGACCCGTATTAGGAATTAAAAAGATGACGGGGATGAGTAATTATCTGAATTTTAAAAATACCATATTATACAAGTAAGGTTTTAGGAATTTCTTAATCCATTCATAAGAATAGTTTTGGAATTCATTCAAATATCTACTTATTTTGTACGGAGCGTAGAAGAAATTCATTCGAAACGTAGTGAGTATACCGTGAGTACTTATGCATTGAAACATATTACGATCGATGAAAGTACTTCAATTTAAAGTATACGTCAGGTTTCAAGCTTTTGACAATTTATGTTCCGAACGTTATTGCGATCCTGCGTTATGCGTTATTATGTTAAATATCGCTCATACGAGCA
>NW_023592840.1:0-30861 GCF_014839805.1 Manduca sexta | reverse complement strand
ACGAAATATATTAATAAAAATTAAGTCCTAATAAAAACAGTGTCCCAGCGGCGAAAGGTCCATATAATTGATTCTTGCCGGCTTTCCATTCGTAATTCATGATAAATCTAATTATCATTAGACCTATACTACTACTTACCTACATGTTGTGACGAGTTCTCTTTGGAGGAATTTCACCCTTCGTCACTGCAGTCCTATACAATTTCCGGTTTGACAAAAATAATTTCTAAAGCATCGTGTTTGAGATTAGTTTTTCACTGACTGTTTGGCACAATATTCAGATGGTAGACATTGCAAGCCGCTATTTAATCACAATGCGGGAATTAAAGCCGTGTCTAGCGTTCATTTAATTGACCCATTTCTATGAGAAGCTTAGGGTGATATCATTATATGCGTCACTTGCATTTCATATTATTCGGATTTTCCCTACACACCTGGATAATGCAAAGTTTGACCGCAACATGCTAGTGTGGGTATGTACATTTTTTATTAGTACATTTTGTCGTTAAAATTACTTAAATATGTTGCATATTCAAACGGTTAAAAAAATCTCCAAATCCAATTTGTTGTGATTAGCTGTAACCTTTTACAACAATTCTGTCAATGTCAAGTTTTAGAAACAGAAAAATACGTGATATATATGTATAAAAAAATTGGTCGGGTGAATATGAAAACGAAAATAACATATACTTATAACGTATACGTATATGGAATAAAAATGCAATAATAAATCTTGAATGGGAATCATTGCAGGATTAAAAGCTTATTTAGAATGAAATAAAAATTAAAAAGTAAAAATCTCGGCTTCGTGACTTCGTGCATCGATAGATCGTATTATAACATTTATTTTTAATTGACTGCCGGTTACTTTCATTTTGTAATTATTTTAACAGTTTCATCTCTGACTTAATAAATAAAAGTTACAACCTTTAAGGTACACAATAAATAATAATTCCACATGTTTGTATTTTAAAATTTATCATTAATTAATTACCTACAGCGTGCACTATTATTCCAGCCTGAAGCGTATTGTGGCTCGCTAGCTAAACATAAAAGGAATATGTTATGTCTAGTTACACTTATTTACTGGCTGCATCCTCCCGCGCTGCGATTTCGGGTTCGTTCTGGATGCTGGGTTTTTCTGCTGAATATAAACCTGAATGATGTAATGCTTGCAATAGTAAAAGGTTCTAATATAAACATGCAGTGCTTAACTCAGCTGGCAAAATTTTAGTGTAATATAGTGACTACACCTAAAAAAAAGTGATGCTATGTATGAAATGAACATTTTAAGTTTCAAAAGTCGTAGGGTATTGTCATCGTTTACTGTCATGCATAAAGCACCCGTCTCAGCACTTTTTCCCGACCCGGAATTCGAACCCAGAACCTTACAGCTTTGCCGTAGCGCGTTCGCAATACAACTACGTCACCGAGGCAGTAATAGTTTAGCTCATCAAAAAATAAACTGTCTCACTTATAAACTTGTATTAGCGTTAAAAGGTGGTTAAGAATTGCTTAGATAACTGTCAAATACATCACCGGTTCCTAGTTTAAACCTTATTAAGAGGCAAGATGGCGGGTTTGACTTACAGCTGATCGAGTAAATTTGTGTTTTACCTAAGCATAGCTTCGCAAGTCTATATATATAAAAATGAATTCCTAGTTCCCTTGGTCACGCCATCACGCGTGAACGGCTGGACTGATTTTACAAATTTTTTTTTGTTGTGTTTGTTATTGTCAGTAGAAGGTTCTTATAAAAGAAAAAGTTCAAAAAATTGCGCGGAAAATTAGAAAATTTAAGAAAACTTAACGACAATATTAATTTACATATGTAACTGTCAGTGGTTTGAAATAACTGTCAGCGATCGACAGAATGCGCGCGTGCATACATAGTTAAGACAGGACAACGTCTGTCGAACGACGACAAACGATGTAAGACTGATTGTTACATCTGACAAGAATCATTGGCCATAGTAAAATAAAACATCGGTTGTACAATTTTTCATCCAAAATAAAACAACCATAGATTCAGAAATATCACACAAACAATACGTGAACTGATCCGCAGAGTGATTCCCTTTATCTATATAGTATAATAATAATATCAGCCCTGTATTATATACTTGCCCACTGCTGAGCACGGGCCTCCTCTATTACTGAGAGGGATTAGGCCTTAGTCCACCACGCTGGCCTAGTGCGGATTGGTAGACTTCACACACCTTCGAAATTCCTATAGAGAACTTCTCAGATGTGCAGGTTTCCTCACGATGTTTTCCTTCACCGTTAAAGCGAACGATAAATTCACAAAGAATTCACACGTGATTTTTTAGAAAAGTCAGAGGTGTGTGCCCTTGGGATTTGAACCTGCGGACATTCGTCTCGGCAGTCCGTTCTACACCCAACTAGGCTATCGCCGCTATTCATCTATGTAGTACTTGATCTTATTTTCGTCGGTATACGAAACGTTGTTGAGAACTTGCAGTGTGATTAGATTATACTCTGCTCGATTTTATCGGCGAATTGTAGTGTTTTGGTTCGGTCAATTTGTTGATTATTATTGTTTAAAGAATTTAGGTTATAATAAAAACCAGTCAAATTTTATCAAAACTGGATAGTCATTCGAATTTGCAAACTATTTATAGTAGCATAAAGAATCAAAATACAATATAATGGCGCTTAATAGACGTCAAAAACACCATTGCGGAAACAAAAACAAAAAAAGCAAAAATGCCTCCATCAATACAAAGTAAGCGCAGCGATGTTCAGGATACAAGCTGTTGTCGAATACTTCAGGATTGCACACGTCCATCGCTAGAGCTCGCCGCTGTCAGTGAGTCAGTCATTGTCTATTTGAAATGACACGTTCTGACACCGTGCGTTGTACGTGTTCAATTTTTGAAATATTTTTAGCGTGAATACACCTATGTGAGAGGATTTTTTGATACTAGCATACATGTTTCTTGGATAATGGGTTTAAACAAATAGTTTAAAAGATATTAGCGTATTGGCCCACGGAAGTGTGTCGCGTTCCGGGATCATCCTGTGTATATGCAATTCCAACAGGCCGGTACAACTGTGTCGACTCCCGAGAGCTAATCATCTCTCGTCAGTCGCCATTCCATTGACCCCACTCCACTTACCATCAGGTGCAGTGCGGTCACTTGGCTTTATCCATATAAAAAAGTCATCAAGTGATACCTACAGCAATCATTGCTGGTCAAAGTTTCCTTGGGCTTCACTTAACATAAGGTGCAGTGAATATAATGCGTATGTTATTCGGAATCATTGTACACCCTACATGGTTAAGTTAGAATTATTCTTTTCTCATATTAAAATTAATGTCTACATTATCGCAATCAACTATGGCCAATAAATGCTGTGATCAATCAAAATCAAATCTCAATTGTCAAATCAAATTTCAAATGATGAATGTCTACTGCGTGTCAAATTATTGCGATAAGTCGATATCACTTACGACTCATTACATACAATATAATAAAATACGTTAGTTTTGCACTAGTCTGAGAAGCTTAAAGCCTCATTTAGACGGAGCAATTATTACTAGCAATAATCGCACGTAATTATTGCAAGCAATAATCGTTTTGTAAATCTATTGAAAAAATGGTATACGTCAACGCGAGCAAGAATTGTCTTGCCATGGGGCGCAGGCTCAGAATTTCATATTTATTTAAAATACACCATAACGCTTATATGATAAAAGTTTAACATATAAATATAAGCAGTAATTGCGTACTATTATTTCTAAAAAAAATTATATGTCTAAATGAAACTAGGATCTGTTTATTCGTTCATTTAATTATTAGTAACCTGACTATTAGTAACATGCAACAAATCCGTTGTATGCCTAATATTGTTAACTGTGTGTGTGTGTGTGTTTTTTTTTCATTTTATACTTTTTATTGTTTTTATGTGTGTGTAGAAAAATAAATGGTTTAAATGGTTTAAAGTGATACACAAACAAATTGTTTGTTCTCTCTATTCGATGCCGTTAAATTTTAATTGATCGATCGACGTTTGAAATATCCTAAGTCCAGTTTTAAATAAAATAATTAACGAAACTTTAGTGACGCAACATTAAATATTTAGAAATATAATGATTTCTTATGTTTACGCTAATGTTAGGCAATAAAATAAAACGATTTTACATATTTTACCGCAATAATCCGTAAAATAGTTTTATTTGAATTCAGAATCGAAATACAAAGCCATTATTGTCACTTCATTTAATTGCAATCTCAAATGTAATACTGATTATATCGCTGAACCAACACTTTAATTTCGAAGAAAGCCTACTGCTATAATATTCAGCATACGAGATATTTCTTCAAACTTAACATTTTATATAAATACTTATGATCAATATACTACAGTTGTTTAAAGTATGCCATGTTTAATAAAAAAATTGTTTTTATTATCTGAAGGCATTGGTGTTCCTTAATAAGGAAATTATAGAAAAGTAAGAAAGAAAATTTCCTTGAGTTTATATGTAAAACATTTCGTCAATAAACTCTACACTGTCTTTTTATTTGATGGCAAAGTGACACTGTATCTGATGATAAGTGGAGTGGAGTCCAATAGAATGTCGACTGACGAGAGTTGATTACTCCTCGACAGTCGGTACAATTATGTCGGCCTGTTGGAACCGGATGTACACTGGCTAATCAATTCAAATATAATTGTAATACTTGTATGAGATTTAATAATAAATAAAAGAGAATGTTCAGCTGATGATTCTACCTTGAACAGAGAGTCATGGTGAGCAACGCGGTCGTTTCATTATTTATTTATATTTTAAAAATAATTTTAAAATATTCGGTTCACAATTGACGGAGTAATTGCGTAACAAACACCCAAAAGAAGATACAGTCGAATTGAGAACCTCCTCCTTTTTTGAAGTCGATTAAAAAATAATAGACTACGTACATTTCTGTAAATCACTACCCACTTTTTTCAGTCGTGTAATACTGTTGTTTATTCACCCTCCAGCTTTCCTTATAAAGCGATTATCATGAATGTGTAACGTCCTAATAAAATGGGATTTATACAAGGCATTTGCCTACAAATATCCGTAGTGCGCGCCCGGACTGAAGAGGCGATAATTATGAGCCAAATTTACAGCTTGTTTGTTTTCTTTGTTTTACGTACATATCTTGAAAACGTTTATTTTTACTAGTTGACGCCAGCGACTCGGTCACTAGCTATAAAAATTGTCAAAAAATGTATGTGCATTGCAATCAATGATTGTTTCACGAATCTATGTTTTTGAAGGGTTTGTAAGCTGCGCGCGTTGGAGTTTACTAATATAAATAGTTTGTTTATGTGATTGTTTGTTTGAACGCGCTAATCTCAGGAACTACTAATCTTTTTAAAAAAAAATCACTAACAGGAAGCTACATTACTCCTAAGTGCTATAGGCTACTTTTTTTCGGAAAATATTAAGCGGGACTATTATCCCGGAAAAACTTTATCCGGCGGCGGGCGGAGCCACGAGCAAACGCTAGTTAGTAATTTAAAGAATATTCCTATTCACATTCGCGAATATAAAAATTAAACGTTACGTAAAGCTGCCGCAAACAGTTGCAGTAACTGCACCCGAGAGACCCACGAACTGCGCATGCGCCACATTTGCACTCACTCTAATAGAGTATGTAATAAGGACGTATTTCGTGACTAACACCAAGTTACTTCCCGAAACTTAAAACTAGAAGTCATAGCTAAAGGCCGTAAAAATTTTCGAAACAAACAACAGTGAAGTAAAATCCATACAAGAGTTGTCACAACAAAAATTTCATGACATTGATAAGAGTAATAATAACTTTTGCTACTAGAAAAGGGCTTTAGCCGTAAGATACTATCAGTCTTACTTATAAAAATTTCGCAAAGCCATGCTTAGTTACATTTTAACTAGTCTGTTCTTAAACTTTTAATCGCCGGTGATATTTGACAGCTATTTAAGCAATGCTCAACCACCTCTTAACGCTAAAACAAATTTATAAGTAGATTTTTTATTACTCGGTGGCAAAGCAATTGATTAAAACATAAGAAGAGTTTATAAGTAAGACTGTATATTACTCAAATGCAGGAATTAAAAATAAATATAAAAATGGCAAAATGGCGAAGACACTAAGCCCTCTCTTGCAGCAATTATTGTCAACATTCGCTTTATTGTAAAATGAGTTAGAAAATATTAATGTATTAAAATTATTCCAGCAAGAATTATAAAGGAATATTAAACTTACCGTAAAGTATACACTTTTATTAAAACTCTAAGTAAGTTTTAAAAAGGCATTCTCAGTCTCTTGAAACTCTCTAAGTGATGTTTGATACATTTTTCGTACGATCAGCAACAAAAGTCGATGAACAAATACTAATTTACAAAACACCTGAACATTGAAACGGACCACAAATCACTTACCAAAGACGAGTACAGATTAAGGTTATCATTTCAATGTTACAAAAGTCGCTAAACATTTTGTAACTTGACAATGCATTAGTTGATGAATCTCATTATTGAATCTATACTTCTATACTATTATATAAAGCTGAAAAGTTTGTTTGTTTGTTTGACCGCGCTAATCTCAGGAACTACCGGTTCAGACTGAAAAAATATTTTTGTGTTGGATAACCCTTTGTTAGTGGAGTGCTATAGGCTATATATCATTACGCTGTGACCAATAGGAGCGGAGCAGTAATGAAACATGTTGCAAAAACGGGCAAAATTTATTAGTTTTGAGAGCTTCTGTTGCGTGCGCTGCTTAAACGGTTAAAGTTATGCAACAATGATGTATGACGGGATTGTTCCTCTTAAAAAGTTCTAAAAAATATAATTAAAACAAAGTCCCCCACTGTATCTGTCTGCCTGAACGTGTCAAACTCAAAAACTACCCAACGTATTAAGATGAAATTTGGTATGGGGACAGTTTGGGACCCTGGGAAGAACATAGGCTCCCGGGAAAATATATAGCGTGACTTTTATAAGGGAAAACTTTAGCCCGAAAAACTTTATATCGCGGGTGGAGCCGCGGGCAAAAGCTCGTACACCCTTAAAAAATATGAAAAATAAACTGACGTTTACGTTGAAACCTACGAGGAGAATCTTTTGTCAGAATAATTTTGAATTTACACATTTGTTTTTTAAGCCGGCCAGTGCTCTATAAAATAGGATGTTTAAAATGTAATTAACCTATTCCTATTAATGTTGTAATATTACTTTCTAATATATTATGATGTTTTGTTCATACTTAAAAATTTATAATTCTGGTTATTAACTTTAATATATACTATTATATAAACCTAAAGGGTTTGTTTCTTTGAATGCGCTAAACTCAGGAACTACTTAACTGATTTTGAAAATATTTCACTAATAGGAAGCTACATTACTCTTAACCCCTACACGCTACTTTCTATCCAGAGTAAACATAAAGCACGACTTTTATCTTTGAAAAACTTTTTTCACGCGGGCAGAGTAGCGAGCCAAAGCTAATATGTTATAAAATAACAATTTAATTAACATCCTGGACTGTTGTATTTATTCGACAATGTTTTGATAGTAAAAACGCGGTGCGCTGCGCTTCGCGATATTGGTGTCTTGAAGCTTGATGGGTTCAATTTAACGAATAGAAAAAAAAGCTTGCATATAAAACAAAGAATTTGCTAATTTCAGCCACATTTGTATTTATTACAGATCATAAAAATTGTCGCTAGTAATGTTTAGCAGTTAATGGTTTGACAGCGTTCAGCTACTTTTGTAGTTCAATTATGACAAGTTGTTTTGTTTTTAAATTAATCAGCAACTTATGGTAAATGATAATGATTAGGAAATATTGGAAACAAATTATGTTCAACGACTTCTGTTGCTGACTGTACGATCATTAAATATTTAGTCATAAAAATGTCTTTCTTTATTCACATAAAGCTTTAGGGTAAAATAATCATTTTTAAGTATTTTGATACACAAATTTCTAAATTGACGTGTAATCTTCTCTTTTTACAGATAAGTATAAGAGCAAAAAAAATAGTTTTGGTGGTACCCTACGATAGTGTATAGACAATTGTTCCACTGACCATAACTTCGGCCTATAAAGTACTTACAGTACGCGCCAGAGCTCAATTTTTTTAAAAATAGAGTAGGTATAACACAAACTAATTCAAAATGACAGTTGTATGTATCAAGTTGTCAATTTGTCTCTTTTTTATATTGTCAGGTTATAATTTATTTCACGATTATCATGTATTTTGACCACTCATAAGTGCAACTATATTGGCCCACGTGAGAAATATTTTATTTTTAGATGAACATTTTTTATGTGACGATAGAAATATCATCCCTAAATACAAAAAAAATAAATGGAATATTTTCGTGGCCATAACGTATCGTCTCTCATATCATGGGTAATGTAATAAGGGTCAGTTTACGATGTAGGATTAACATTATAAGGCCGTGTTCGGACGCCCGCTGTTCTGTGCCGTTATTGCATACTAAACTTTATTCGCTAAATTAGATCCTAATCCCGGCATATCGTCACTGGATTTTAATTATTATTTTTATATTATAGTACCTTTTATTCGCGGTACCTTGGTAATACTTTTTCCAACAAAGGTTACTTGAAAGTCCTACAGAAATAGTGATGGAAACAGTGATAAAAATGGCCAACTGGGATATATATATAATTGTGTTTATATATGTCTATAACACTAAAAACAATACTAGAAGCTTCGGGACATATTTTTCAATCATACTATAAGTTCGTCATTTTCTACCTCAACATCTTCCGTAAAGAACTTGTAAAATGTCAAAGAGCTTCATTCAATATACAAATTGACAGTCAAAAAATTTGTTCACTTACCACTAAGTAAGGGTCGCTTTGCCGTGGCTGTCTAAATATGTCCTGTTCAACTGTTACCTGTTATCCCTCTGCTATGAAGTATGCTCCGGTAAAACATTTTAAGTACATATCACAAGATCCTTAGCCTTTGAGTGCCATCTACGTGCCAAAGTTATTAATATAAAAATAATTTAACCCAAGCCTCATGTAGATAGATCTCTGACTACACCTTGAGGGATATTGTGTGATTTTGTTATACCGAAAGCAAAACAAAGATGGAAGGCAAATAATCCGTACAAAATCACAATATTATCTAAAGCTATTATTATAACCTCTTAGAATTACGTGCGGGTTTCGGTTTTAGCATAACAACGTGGTATGTCAGATAACAGATTCAGGAGAATAAAGATAAATAATTAGGTATTCTGTGTGTTTCCACGCGGAATTCTTGGTACATCAAAATATGCCTTATTGCTAAATATTAGGTTACTAATAAATCTACGTCGTTCAGATTTCGGTTAAAACCTATTTCTTAGCGATTTGTTTTTAAACCCTAAGGGATATTTACAATTACAATTGAGAATTTACAATGTAGTTAGTGTAACTACTGGAAATAATAAAACTTAACATCTAATTTCTCGGCGAGCGCAATGCAATACCAAACACGAAACAATACTTTGTAATTCAGCTTGTTGGATAGTGTTTCTACTGTTTATGGTCGTATCGCTTACAATCAAGCGAACGGCAATCTCGTCTCGTCATTCAAAGCATAAAAAAAAATATTTTATTGTTTAAACTTACCTAATTATTATGAACAATGTTTATAATACTTCCGACAAAGCTGTTTTGCAATTTCAAAAAACAATCCGTCACTCTCCCATTAACGCTCAAAAGTATTACTTAAGTATAGCTCGCGATGTCGCATGGGTGAAAGACTACTCGGAAAAAAAAATTGTGTCCTTTTTTGGGATAAAAAATAGCCTAATTATGAGACATGCTCTGTCTGTGATAATTTTATGCGTTAACTTTTAAAAATATAAATATCATTACAAACCTTCGGTTTTTTAAAATAAACTCAAAGGAGAGATATGATACTGTGCATATAAATACAAATTTGAAAGAGGATTACATTGCTTGTGATTTGATAATTTCTTATTTATGCGTACATTTAAAGTCAATAATTTTTGGGTTTGTTTAGATTTTTCTAGTCGATGTATTTTTTATTAAAAAGTCTTTTTCGTATATTTTTAACATTATTTTCAGAGAGTAACATAAAATTCAGCCAAAATACAATACAATTTAGCGAGCTTTTCCCTTAACGAAGAGATTAAAAGTAAATTTGTCCGCTACTGGCAGTGAACATTTTGAAGTAAGTGCGATGCGCTCTCAAGGCTCTTGGAATATATTTCCAAGCTACATTTACCATGAACGACACATTTTTGCTCATAAATACCGTAAGAAGTTGATGGGAACTCATGTCGACCATGCATTTCGGGCAGGTTTTTTTTATCTTTTTGATAAGTTTAAAAAATCACCATATTGCATTGACCGATATTGTAGAAAGTATTTTAAACTTTAATACTCAAATAGTATGGGCAGATATTTTTTTATCTTGTCAATTGTCTTCGTGTCTATGCTTTTTTCATTAATCGCCATATCGACCAATGTTGTACAATTTTTAAATTTTAATAAAATACCCACAAAGTAAACGATCGGCTTTAAAAATGTAATAACTGTAATATGGCATAATTTATTTTTACCACTGTACCAACGTCGTACAAAAAAATTGCAGTTCACATCCAACGTTACACCGAATACACAACTTATGTCTACTGTTTCATTAACTGAGCAAACAATTTTGGAATGAGATTGTTAGACCGTATTATCATAAAGTACATCCATTCCTATGATATTTAAAAATGGTTTTAAACAATCAAATTAAAAGTTAAATGAAAATTGGTTAGGGCAATGGCTAAAACCGCATAAAATAAAACAATCATAGAATACAAATGTAATGATATCTAAAAATACTCATTAGATATTTTATAAACTAAATATGAAGCGAATTCTAATAATTTTAATTACTAATTCCAGAGGTTCCTCGCTTGGTGATAAATTAACATTTTGTAGTTAAATTTGTAATAAATATTGTTCAATTTATTACGAAACGAGGGATTTATGAAACAACGTTTTATGACTTGTTAGACATTTTTTTTAAATCCCAAAAATTGGTCATAATCGTAAGAACGCAAACCCTCATTACAGCCTTATTGCATCAAGCGAAACAAATTTGGTAAATTCTCAACTTTAAAACTGAGAATAGATTTTACATTGAAATCTAATAAAATAATTAGATAATTAAATACTAATATATTTATAATTCGCTACATGTAAAAGTGTTTTTCGAAAATTATGTTAAAAAATAATTATTTTACTAATCTTTTGCAATCGCTAATGTTGCCTCTGACAAACTTAAAACATTATTTCTTTATATCACATACATGGACGAGTTTTAACTCACCCAAACATTTTGAAAAACATCAACGTATAATCACATAATATTTCTAATCGAATAAATTTGCAAGAAATAATTTCACCACAAACTGGCTGTCAAAAGCAATCAAACTGGCTGTCAAGCGGTTTCAAAAGGCGCCAATGACATTTCAATTTGTTTGGAAATTTCCGGCCACCCGGAAGTACCGAGGGCGGACAAGAGTCATTTTTGTTGAAACATTTCGCGGTTGATCCCTTACTAACAGATCCGCGTGATTCAAAATGGGATTTCGATGGAATTGTCGTCCCATGACATATTGACATATCGTTTCAAACAGTTCACTTTATGCCATGTGGCAATTTTAGGAAAACAGAAATGAAGATGAGTAATTTTAACTAATTCTTCAAAAAAAATATTCGAATTTATTGTTAATTCAGTTCAAATATAGAACAACATAATATGAAACAAGTTCAAACATTTCCCCGAAGGGTATGCAGATTGCAGGATGATGTTTAATTTCAGTTCCGTACAAAATGTAGCTCTACCACACTGCCAGAAGGGTAAATGCCACGATTCCACTGTCCGAAAGGAAGAGTACCGACATGCTCCAGGACCCTGGTGCATTGACTTGACATTCGGTCTATTTTATACCTTGCATTTGCAAACAAAAATTGTCTTATTGTGATCAAAAATAAAAGTTCGCCGGATTGCAATGGGGCTCCATTCCATAGATTTGTCACAGACTTTGACGGGTGTAGTTACGCTCCAGTACTGCCACGTTCCGACAAATAAAGACAGGGTAGAATAATTCTAGTAACCGTGGTGGAGTCACAATATCTCTTGTGGTAAGCGGTAATTAAAGTTTGTCTACCAGAATGACGTCCAGAAAATCTAATATCAGCTTCAATTTATACTTGAGGGACGCCTACTCAAGTCTGTCTAAAAATTGAACAGTCAGAAACACTCATGACGCTTACCTATTGATAAAGATGGATACAGGTATTATACAGGCAGTGCTGCGGCGACATATATAATTTGACAACAACCAAAATAAATATATTAAGAAGTACGTATTTACATAAAAAGATTTTTGAGAAATACCTAGGAATTACTTATATTTTCTATGCATGTGGAATCCGCTGAAAAATAGCGTAGTCGTTGTTAAAATTCAATTTAAAAGTGGTTCTTAACAGACTTTTGAAAATTATTCGTCAACTAACGTAAACACAAGAGATGTAATAATCCGAAACATTACCCAGAGCTAAAATAGTCGAAGTTTAGACTAGCAAGTTCTTGCAGCAATATATTGCGCAATAAATTCCAGCCGCGTTTACAATAGCGCCAATATTTCAATAACACATACGACTTGCCGCAAATCTTCAATTTTTCCTGAAGACACACTGCTGTGACAACGGCGATATCCTAGTTGGGTGTGGAACGGACTGCCAAGACGAATGTTCGCAAATTGAAATCCCAAGGGCACACACCTCTGATTTTTCTAAAAAATCATGTGTGTATTCTTTGTGAATTTCTCGTTCCCTTTAACGGTGAAGGAAAACTTCGTGAGGAAACCTGCACATCTGAGAAGGTCTCTATAGGAATTTCGAAGGTGTATGAAGTCTACCAATCCGCACTAGGCCAGCGTGTAAGGCCTAATCCCTCTCAGTAGTAGAGGAGGCCCGTGCTCAGCAGTGAGCAAGTATATAATACAGGGCTGATATTATTATTATATACACTGCCGTGATGACACTGAAAATTTTACTTGTGAAAGTCGACTTTTGCAAGTTTTCTTACTAATCTTAACCTTCTCTAATTATTCACAATAAATGAAAATAAAATACGGTCAATGTCAAGAAATATAGCTACCAAAGCAAAGCATTAAAACAATTCGGTATTCATTTATTTTTTAATTTATCACGTCGAAGTTAGTACGTGACAATATTTCAGTATTATTTTCATTTAAAAATGGAAAGTCGTGAGCGAAAACGTTACAAAAGGGATCACTAGTCATGTTACTGGCCCAAGATTAAAAGTTTCAATAAATGGCCGCTAGAAAAAGAAAAAAGATATTCTATTTAAATTCTTCTTCAATTTTCAAACTTTTTTCGCGTGGGAATACGGCCCGAAACGCAATTTCTATAAATACTTTTATGTGATGTAACTTATCAGAAAAATAAAATAAAGAAATTAAAATATGAAATTAGCTGCATGTGAACTGAATTTATAAATTTTACATACAAAGATTACATACATGGTTTGCATACAAAATAATACAATAAAAATAATTTAAAATTAATTAATTAAGAAATAAAATATGTCTAAACAATAATATTGATTATTTTTTTATTTATAATTTAATTCCGTAGGTGCGTATGTTTATAATTTTTACAATCAATTATTATTTGTAATAAATTCTAATCGTCGGTCCTACCGACTACTCTAATAATTGTATGTCTAATTAATATCGCGATTATAATGCCACTCCGTGTATAATAATATTTCATTTTTTATTCAACAAATATAACTGGCACCTAAAACACTATCTGAAAACTGCAATACACGGAATTATTCTACCTCCTTGCATTAACAACATAATTAAAAATAAACAGTTCCTTTTTCAAATTATTTCGCCGCCATAATAATGTCACAACGCTGACGTCAGTCACAAAGGCTCCATATACCGGCAGTTATTAATTTCATTTTGCTTTTGTCCATTTAGAAGCTTGTTGTGACGCCATTCATTATAACGCACGGGCGGATCCGCGAGGATTTGCTTTACGTCATTCACCTCGGGGATTTGTTTATGCTTTTAGATGTATTAATTAAAAGCTATGGGGGGATCGTAGTACGGGAAGTAATTGGAATGTTAGCGGACTAAGAGGTTGTGAGCGGTTGACGTCAATTGTATAAGCAGGTCAGTTACCTGTGTTGTCATATCACTTTCAAATCTCTTCACAGTTTAAATTAAATAAGGTGGTAAATGAACGTATTTTAATCTCGAAGGTATCGTGTCCGATGTGAACCTGTCGTCTATTTGAAGTCTTTTTCGTAATGTAAGTACCTAATCCAGATCACGATAAGCGATAAGACCGCCATTTGTACTTCGTGTTTGTTCATATTCTCTATGGTATATTTACTTTTCTATAAAAATGAAGGTTTAAATAAATAAATGACAAATAGATACAGCGTTCTAGTACTAATTAGATCGTACTGTACCATCCAGCTGAATGAAAGGTACGTTTGTTGGCGTTTATTTCATTGTTGCTTTTTTTTCTGTGTTTAAAATTGAGCCAGCATCAAAACTCTATTTCTTCTTTCCGTCAGACAGAGACATTGCTAATGTTTACTCATACTTTTATTATATTATTGAAAAAAAAACGTAGAAAGCAAAAACTTTGCTCAATTATTCGACCATAATTTCAAAAATTATATTATTATAACCTTGCTAAAGTGTCAAGACGAATTTGCGGATAAAACTTATGGCCTATGTAGACAGCGGATTTTAAACGTGCGCTCTGTGCGCGATTTCAGTGCGCACATAATATGTTATACATAAAACTAAGTCTTAAATCTTAATAGTACTTAAAACAATGCATACATAATATTATTTCATTAATTTCACAATCAAAATGCCACTAAAATTATTTACTCATGCACCTTCTTTGAAAGAACTCGTCATATTAATTTGCGTATTTATATTTTTAATTTCACAAAAAAGGGCAAAGAACACCCTGGCAGCATGTGCACATTGATTACATGACCATGGGGCAAAGGGTTTATCTCGTTATTGCTGACTCCTACAGTAAATTCTAAAATCTTCTTATTTGTTTTTCACTTTCTTTTATTATACACTAACCTCCGTCCTCTCTACACCACCCCAAGGTTGACTGGGAGAGAATGCCCATGGCATTAAGTCCGCCTGTATACCATTTGTACAAAGTGTTAATAAATAAATAAATAAATGGGTAGAATTGTATACATATATAGAACTTCAACTAAGGCCCTAATAACACAACTAAAGGATATATTTTCAACTTTCAATACCAAACGTGTTGCTTTTTTATTAATTTCACAACTTTGCCAATAAAACAGTACACTCCATCCATTAAAATAAAACTATTTTGCGGAATTTATATTATAATCTTCTCCCGACGTTTCCAAGACCGCAACCTTCGTGGTCCCAAGGCGGACGACGACTGCAAAGTCTGAGACGTCGGTAAAAAATAATAAAACAAAAATTGCGGTAAAATCCGCAAAATAGTTTTATTTCAATGTCTTATATTCGCGTAAACATAAAACCATTATGACTCCATGCATCTTGTTCTAAAGAACATATTAATTCGCTACCGACACTACTAAGCTATGTATGTATTTAAATATAAAGTGAAGTAAACTAAAGCATCTGTAATACAGAACCCATTCGCTTTGAGAATACTTAATAAGTACCAAGAAAAGCAATCAACATAAACGCTGGGATCCGAACAGGTACATGAACTAAGTCATGTGTAGGGTTTCAAATAATTTCTATGCAAAGTCATAAAATTTAATGCAGTAAAACGTGATTGCAGTAGTTTAACAATGTATAACTCCAATTAAAACTTGATGATTTTGTAAAATTTCAAATACATGTATTTTGTAGTCTTTTTATAGTCCATGTGCGTTTAAAAAAGCAAAGTATGATATATCACAACTATTTTATAACAATAGAATATTTACAATTCGCAGCAGTAGAGAAAGTGGTAGAGAAGACAAAATATTTTATCTAAATCATGAATGAAACAGTTTCTCAGAGGTAGTACAAATAGCTGACATAAAATCGCAATCAGATGACAGCTTCCTGCGTCTCACATAGACCACCATCACACGACCCCAAACCCCGTCTACTTCCTAAACTACCTAAAATTTCTCTATATTTTGGCCCACAGATCATCAATGGCCCATGGTAAGACATTAGACATCACCTAAAACGTCAAATCTAAATCCGATAAAACACATGCATAGCACATAGGCAGCATAGCCTCGCTCAAAGTACCAAAAGCAACCCGAATTAAAATACTATTCTAACTTTTACTAGCAAGCTTAGCAATCTAATGCCTCCACATCTCTACGGTTTCGAGATGCGAATATCACGGAGATAGGAACTAGATCTCTTCACAGTAATAAATCTAGAAGTAGTTGAAGCGTTTTCAACTGTTTTACGAGTGAATCCACGTTTATGGCGTGGGAGGACTTAGAAATATAAGATCTATATAACTTATATATATTTTATACCGGATGTATTATTACTATACCGCAGAATATGGCACTTTTTACTTAAAATTACGATGTAATTTGTGTTTTAAAACGTATTTTTCGCGATATTAATACAGGTACAGTCTAAAAAGTGCTTTTCGAAATATTTTGGTAATGAAATGTCATTAAGAAGCCATCACTTTTGGATGCGAAGGCAGAGGTAAAAAAATCGCCCACAGACCGCTAAACTAATTTATATTTGAGCTAGTTTTAGTTCCACGTTCAATCTCAAATTCTAACGGCTATTCCTCAAGTTGAGGCATCTGTTAGGTTACAAACACTAATTAATGATTTCTAATCAAATATTAAATAAAGGAACGCGTATTAGTTGGCCAATCGCTTGAATAAGTCTAAAGTTTCCTTTAAACTATCAACCGCAACAGCCAAGCCGTTTCCAATTTATTTATTCATAAGAATTAACAAGATTAGTTCGGCTATTTTAAAACTGCTTAAGGTATCATTTAAATGCAAATGGGAATGCATTCCAGGTATTAACACATAAAGTTTGTAATAGCGCCATCTGTGATTGACAGTGCGTACCAAAATGTAGGTATGGAGTTACTGGAAAAATAGTAGGTTCAACAAGTGGCAATGTTTCAGGATTCTGATAGGTATGTTGGAAGTATAGATGGCAATTATGATATCACTTTAGTTTGGTAAAATCATAAAATTTACATTAAACAGTGATAAGCGAGGTATATCGGGGCTGTAGAATAACATAAAAAATGATTCGTGATAAAAAAAGGATAAGTGTTATTTGGTAGTTCAACTTACTATATAAGAAAATAATGTTTGCAATATAACAATAATAAATTATTTTTAAAATTTATCAACATTGTTGCCATATAATAACTGTACATCAAATAGAAAGTGTATCGTATTAGGTAATTATTATATTTCAATTGCAAGTAAAATTAGGATTATCAACTCAAAAAAATATAAACATAATTTAATTAGTACCCCATAAATGTTCGTTTCAATTAACCTCCAATTCATTTTATTTGAAATATGTAGTCATAATCCATCATGTCCCCAACCCACATTCATCTTAAAGTGATTATCATCAAGTTTGTTCTGATTAGAGCATGTCTTACGCATAAATTAAGCCTACAAACGATTGCGTAGCTGTGGAAAGCGGCTATTAAAGAACACTTAAATTCCTTCACTTTTGGTTGGTTTCTTTGGGTAAAGGGTGCGTGAGAGAGCGATTAGTGGAAATAAAATCAACTTTTATATGTATCAAGTTATGCCAAAATGTACTAATTACTTATAAACAGCATTAAGTGTTCAATGTAACATATATTTGTAATCAAAATATCTACATATATTTTACTACTGCAAGTACATCTCGTCATTCGACAGATGACATAATATTTTAATTTTATTCGTAGGTACTTTCTTAAATTATCACGTGTTAAACTGTTGAAGCATAGCTTCACCAGTTTAACATACCGAGTTTGATACAACCACACCAATTAGAAGATGTTACATAAATAAACTCTGGTCTATCAGTTCGCCTATTCAGCCCTCAAGCCGCGTTAGGCGACATCTATCTAATTACCAAGCGTTCTCAGGCTTGACGCGCTCGAGTCAATCAGGTAATTAAGCGAGCATATAGCTCGATGTTCTGTTAAATTAAACAGATACGATATCGTATTGAAACCAATTATCGGCTTGACATGTTGATTGACCGCTGATGGAGCAACAGAATTTACTAGGTATGTCTTTCTTATGCGTGTCCAATGTATGTACATCCAACTGAATAGGTACCATATTATTTTTTGTGCGGTCAAGCATCAAGCATTTGCGTCAGCTTTATTGTCTTCTAGTTTGATGTATCTAACTACAAAGAATTAGATTAAAGCATCGCGCAGACCTTTACAATTTGTTGAAGAGAAACACTACTACGAAACTGGTAACTTCTCAAAAGCTAGTCAGTTTTTTAGTACCTAGTGTTCGTGGAGATAAGTTGACAGTTTATGCGTGGTGCCTATTTGTCACTAAAATGACAACTAACAAGTTAAATACTGCGGAATTTACATTTTTGTTGCGCTCTTAATACATCTCAAAATATACATCAATAGCTGTTCCATACCGCATACAATATTTAGTTCGGACTACATATCCCCCGAAGTGCTCCCAGTGCGCCGCATAATTTCAGCCCAATATCACAACTTCTGCCATTTGTTACAACTAACAAGAAAAATCAAACCGAAGATTCGTTCATACATCATCGATAAGTTTGAGATTGGCTATATAACATGTATGATAGTTTTCATATGAAAGAATTGCATATAATCGAGATGACAAAGAGAGGAAAATCTTTGTGAATCTTAAGAATGTGTTTCGATTTAATTCAATTTTTATACGTAGCCTCTTTAAGTCTAATGGCAGCGTTATAGTTGTAGAAGGGTTCTGCATCAATCCAATGTTAGGTAACATGAGTTTCTACCACAATGTACTCAGGGCTGGATACTCCAGAGATCACCATCATCCAGGCCTGTTGTACAAAACTACGTATAATCCTTTCGTTTCTAAATGTCACCACCTTGAAACAACCACCCCTTGATAACTTTCAAAGCGTTTTACCTACCAAAAATTTAATCGGGGTCTTAACTGATGGAAAGACCATCTTTCCATCAGTTAAGACCGCCACTACACATGTTACATACACTTGAGGGTTCATATTTTTTCCACTTGACCCTTAGTTACCTACCTACAAAACTGTTACTATCCCACATTAGGCGAATAGAAGAAGCTAACATAAACACCATTCCATTAGCGACAGATTAAAAATATTTACAAGTAAACGCCATTTCGGCAATGACATCAGACACGAGTGGATCACATTCACTCAGGCAATACGTATATCTGTACGCGATAAAGCAATTGCCACTATCTGTCGCTGAATGAGTGCTGTTAACACCGTAGAGCCGAGATTAGATTACGCAACAGACAATTCGTCACTCACCCAAATAATATTGCATATTGCAGTTCCTAAACTATCCTCCTATCCTATACTATACAAAAAATATTTTCAATTTATAGCGGCGATAGCCTATTTGGGAGTGGAACGGACTGAGACGAATGTCCGTGGATTCCAAAACCCATGGGAACGCACCTCTGACTGTCTGAAAAGTAGGTACGCTGATTGTACCCACGCTTACCTCCACGGGGATAAAGGTATAATGCATGTTTGTTTTTTGTTTGTTGAAGATAAAATTGAATGTTTGTGTATCATTTACAACCTATGTAATGAGATTGATCTTTGGAAAGATTGATTACGGAACTTGAAACTTGATGCGTGTACCTACTTCTCTTGAGACTTCGTGAAATGTGGTATGGTTTGACCTTTAAAATTAACATTATCTGTAAATAAATACTTATCTACAAACTTGATAATATTATAAATCGACTTATAAAATGAAATTCAACAAGTCATCGACAAACTTGGCATATAGGTTTTATATGTGAGAAACGGTGTTTTACGAAGCTGGAGGTAGTCCTTTATCTAAAACTATTTTGTACTATTCATTGGCGATTGTTAGATTCCCCTCTATAGCTGGTGGTAGGGTATATTTTATATCCGCCCGGATAGCGACCACCGTACACAAAGTGCTAAAACCTGCCATAACAGCCCACGCAAATGTCTCGCGTTCCGGGTTCAGCTTGTGTACATTCGGTTCCGACAGGCCGGCATAATTGTGTCAACTACCGAGGGGTAATCTCGTCAGTCGACATTCTATTGGACGCCACTTACCTTCAGGTGCAGTGGGTCATATTGCCGCGCCCGTTTCTTTTTTTTTGGAATCGCCGAGGTGCACAATTAAGTCGCACGGGTTATATATATGTAAAGGATATACATTCCCATGTCTGTAAATCCTTTAAATTCTTAAATAGGTCATAGATGGTGCTAGAAGTTATGGCGGCCTACACGGTCGGTTAAATGGTTTGTTGACATTTGAAATAAAGTGATTCAGCAAATAGATAGAAAATATAATTTCATAAAATATTGTAAAAAGGAACTGACAATTTAAATAATTAACTTTAACTGTCGTTTCTTTGGTTTCAGATAAGATTTTGTGATTTTGGTTATATAGTGTAAAATAATTATTGTGATGTGTATGTACCTAATTACTAAATAAAATAACTTTGGTTTCAGAGCAACGTAATATTGTTTAATTTATTGTTTGAAGTTCCAAACAAATATACTGAGGAATTTGTCTTATATATAAAAGGAGAGTTTTTTTTTTAATATATGGATATAGCACCGAGTAAGAATGCGTGAGCATAGTTTTGTTCCAGTTTCAAACGCATTTCAAGTAATGAAACTACTGGGAAACTTGCGAGACTTAATATCTGAACTCCTAACGATGAGTGCAGTGCAATGAAGTAATGTTTTAATTAAAATTCTAAGTGTCAAAGCAACTGTTTATAGACGTTGTAACCATGGTGTGAACGAACTTTAACTACCTACGACATACAGCTAACAAAGAAACAAAAAAAAAAAAAAACAAAAAACTTGCAACCGTAATCCACAGATAAAACATTAATGCCAATTTTAATTGTTCAAAAAAATAAGTACCCATAATCTATAGTCGTTGCGCCTGCCAACCTGTATAAGGCCATAGTAGTACTTTAAGGCCTAAAATGTCTCAGTAGTACACCGGCTCGTGCCCAACTGTGGTCAGTACGTAATGCAGGACTATTAAAGTACATACACGCATAGCATCACGCTTTTTTCCCTTTTTAAGGATAGGCTACAACACACCCACATTTCGCCCGCCATGTCAGATCCCCTGTAATAGGGTGCGGTCTTTTGTCATTTACCGGCTATATTTCAAAAACCAAATATTTACACACACAGAAATATAATAACTTCTAATACTTACACTCGTAAAAACACCTAATATGAATTCATATCAAATCACCCATTGTGAGCGTAAATTGAATATTTACTATAAATCAACATATCTCCGTGGGTACGTCAATCATAACTGATACCGGTGACGGGTATGAATCAATGCTGGGAAAATCACAAATGCGACTTTATCAACGTATATCGTGTATGTTTTAAAAAAAATGGATTTTGTTACAAACAGGAAAATGCAATTTATTGCAATGATATTATTTTTTTTTCTTTTTTTTTTATTGATCACCAACACAAATTACACCAAAACATATTACAATAATAAAGTTATAATATTAACTAGCTAAGTGCCATTGTACTTATAGGTGAAGACTGCATGCAAATTATATTTGACAAAAAAAAATATGTTTCTAAAATTATTAACATATCATAATAATACATTTGAGGAATATCATTTTAGTTTGAACAACTTACTTGAAACAGGCTTTAGCGAAGAGTTATTTTACTTCTTATTTGTGAAAGACTTCTAACTAAAAGCAATAACTCTAGGGATTAGCGCGTTTAACTGAAGAAAAACCGGACAAGTACGAGTTGGACTGAGGGCTCCATACAAACTTGTAGATAAGTGTAAGTATATAAGAACATAGTTACGGTTTTCTGAGTTTTTTCTTCGCATGTGCTGTAAAACATTACTTATTGTGAAATTTAATGATTCTAGGTCAATGGGAAGTAGCCTATAGATTTTGATACACCTGTAAAAGAACAAAATATGTGACATAATCGGTCATATATTTTGATCACTTTGTGTCACAAGTTTGATATTTTCACAGCTGAAAAAGATCGTAGACTCGAGTACTTGATATAAATTTCCAATTAATACTTGAGAAAAAGGGCCTTGACAGATAAAGAAGCGGACAATAACATGAGAGGGTTTCCTTTTGAGGTACGAAACCTTGAAAGACAAATCACCTTTAAAATAATAATGATAGTAAAGCTAGGCTTTAACATCTTATAATTATCATAAAAGTGTTTATTCACTGGCCAAATATGACACGGTTTAACTTATGTTATATTTAAATCTATTTTGACAAGAAACAATTGATTCAAATGTGCCCACATATTCTTCAGCAACCAGTTTGTTGATCAGGTCTTCCTTTGACATGGGCCTCCGCTGGTTTCTTCCAATCATCTGTGTCACGACCACGAGTTAATCTTCTCCAACTTCATCTTTAAAATCTTGGACAATATTAAATTCCTTTCACACCTCATTTATATTAGCAGTCCTTTATAATACGCAAACTAATTAAAGAAGTCATGCATACGTCGTCGCCTACGATACAGGCTGTGCCTAATGTAGGGACCGAAGTATAGTTTTTGTCTTATGTTCTCAATTTAATATTATTAGTGTGTTACCACCTAAGAGTTATTTGTCTTAGTTTATAAGGAAAATTGTATTTTTGGTAAATTTGGTAAATAAATATTATTAATGTTAGGTGTCACATGGCAAATATCGCGTATTTACGTCGTGCGGTTAATCATTATTCGTTGCAAATTATCTACAGACGTTATTAAACGTCTCTTTGTAAGATTAACATTTAACTGACATATTAAATACGTATAAATCATAATTATTATTAGACACCGCGTAACTTGCTACTAAGAATTAGTCTTTAGAACTATCCAATCAACTCGGTTACTAACAAGAAGCTACACTGTCATTAACTAGTATACATTATCTTGAAGTGATTTTTATTCTAAGAAATGTCTGGCACGGGCGGTGTCGCGAAATAAATATAGTGAATTATAACCTCACTGACAAGTATGATATGATATGACACTCTTATCATTTCTTGGAAAGAAATCATGACAGACTATGTGATGTAACCTTTGAAAGGAGAGGTGGCTATAACATGAACTAATAATATTTCTTATTATATTATACATAGAAATAATAGGGTACTTTCGTATATTTGATTTAGTTTATTATTTTATATTATACAACAGAAAATAATATGAAAAAGAAAATCTATTGTGAAATCAGCATCAAAATTTGTTAAAAAATAAAACAGTTATTCATATTTGAAATATTGTTCGTTCTTTTCTCACTCACGCAGCGTTGTGGCCGGTGGCACTGGATGACGTCATATTTAAATATTACAGTACTCTTACAGCTTCCCTTTCCACCAAATTTCATAGCTTTATAACTTATTTATTATTGCTTGGATTTTGATCTCTTTTTCCACTAGATTTTGGATGAAATGCGTTTTTGTTAAATGTATTTAAAAAAATCGTCAATTACCCTATTGCTTCGACTAGCAGGGGGTAACCATCTCTCGTTAGTCGACATACTATCTGGATTCTGCATAGTATGTTGACTACTCCGCTTACATTAGGTGCAATGGGTCATTAACCGTGTCCGTAGCAGAAAAAAATAGCGCCAAAGAAATGTGCATTTTTCTTCTACATAAAATTAAAATTAAATCGGTTCTATATACTACACGTCATAATATGCATTGGCCCGTGTAAATCAATGACTCATGCTACTCACATAATAAATCTTGTTACAAGCGAGTTTGTAAACAAAAGTTTCTAGTGCGATAACGCCACGCATTGACTGGCCTTGTTTTCTCGCACTATAATTGTTTGTTATTTCGATAATATATGAAGTTCACTCTTATATCCTTTAAAAGCAAGGTAGCAACTAGGGTTCATTTGCGCTTCTTTTGTAGGAGAGGGACAAGTCCATAACTAAATTAAAAACAAATTCATGGTCAATTTTGCATTTTTTATCTAAAAGTGTCACAATTTTTTAATGCCCTCTCCTTTGTCATTGAACCAATGGAATAATTTTAATTTACTTTTTTAAAGCCGTTCACTTTTTTCCAAGAAATAATCTCGCAGTGCAATTTTATGAGATAAAAACAACTCTATATGGTGATCTAGGACATGATATATCTGTATTCTAAATTTCATGAAAATCCGTTCAGGTATTAATGTATGCTAAGCCATATGGACCCATCAGAAACTATCACATATATATTTTTTTATATAAAAACATAGATACATAACAGTATAATTTAAACAATACAAATGCAAGGACATTGTAACGACATATTGTCAATTTATCACAAGTTGCGAAGGTTAACCGCAAACGTAGTGCATTGAACAGCGACTTTATTCTCTATGACCGCGTAAACCCGTAACGCGGCTGTGTTACGTTATCTTCGTGTTATTAGCGTAGAATGATATTCTATATGCGAACTACTATTTTATTAAACGCAATGACATTAAACTATATAGTTAGTTACCGGACATCAGAGCCATATTTTTGCTCCAAAAGTAACCAATTGATAATAAGTAGCTGCTTTATTTGAAATATCCGTATGACAAGATGTCACAGCGTCCTTAGATATGAACACAAAAAAAAATATACTCACAGAAAATATGCTAATATTCGCAGTAAAAACTTGCAAATCATGATTGGAAAAATATAAAGTATTTTACATTGATGTTTTGCTATTTCACTGTAGATTGAGTAACCATCACATAAGGAAAATTTTTGAATGACAATCTTCCCAATGTCCGCTGTATATACTCTTAGAACTCTTTAATTAAACGCGACGTGGTGCGTTACCTTCTTGTTACACACTGACAAAGTAACGTGTGGCATAGAGAATAAGGCCCTGTACAGCAAACGTAAACAAAACAGGCCGTTAAGTGGTCAGTGTTTACAAGATTTCAAAACGATATTTCATCATGCGAGAATTTATAATCTTCTTAAAGGATTTATTGGTCAATAAAGCAATAATTCTGTAGTTATGAGTTTTAGTTACAAATTGTAAACATCAGTTACTAAATTCGAGTCAGAAATACATTTGCCGTCGCAGACGACTCAGATGTGTCCAGATGAGAGACTGTTTAGATAAATAACTAATAAAAAATATTTATTAATAGGTTGGCAACCCTTTCACTATTTTTCTTTTTTTTGGGATCTGCCGCGGTTATCACCTGGGGTACCCTGCTATCGGTGTACAAGCGATCCCCCGGCTTAGCAACCACGGCAGTCCCAATGAAGATTTGGTGCGCCCTACCGCTATCACTGAGGGTGCCAGCGGACGGTACGCTTGCAACCCGCAGCTATTCTGTCGCGGGGCCCGGGAGGAAGAAGGGAGGGGATAGAGGAAAGGAAGGGACGAGGAAGGAGGAGGAACTTTGTTAGGATGGTTGAAAGGGATAGGGATGGGAGATGTTCGCGAACCCTTATGGGCCGCAATGTGTATTTGGCAACCAACAGGTATACACATTTCACTATGTGCCTAGAGTCGCGGCACCCTTTCAGTATTAAGTATTAACCCAGCTGTGGGATACCTTGATATTTTCTGATAGGATATATTTTATATCCGCGCGGATAGCGACCGCCATACACAAGTTGTTAAAACTCGCCATAGTGACCCACGTGTATCGCGTTCCGGCATCAGCCTGCGTATATCCGATTCCAACAGGCCGGCATAATAGTGTCGACTGTTAAGGGGTAATCATCTCTCGCCAGTCGACATTCTATAGGACCCCACTCCACTTACCATTAAGTGCAGTGGGATCATTTTGCCATGCATTCATTCTGTATAAAAAAACCAAAGACAAAAAATATTCATCCTCACTTTGAATAAGTCTAGTCTACATCAAATATAGTAGTCAATAGACAGGTGTATTAAATACTAGTCTAATAAGAACACACCGAATTTAAATGAAATGTGCAAACACTGCATAAATTGTTCCGTGCTGAATTTGTACTGTTCCGTATTCAGCAAAGGCGGAACATTCTTACGTCAATTTAAATTTTAACTCAGTATCGAATAAAATAAATAAATGTACTCAAATATTTAAAATTAAATTCGTAAACGGGGATATTGTATTGCTCTTTTCCTCGTGGATATTTCGTCCCATAATTTAATAGGGAGCCTATCATATAGGACATAAATTCCATACTCCGGGTTGCTACTGAGCAAAAATCAAATTTCACCGTGCCCGGCTGGGAATTTGAACCTGAAACCTCAACGCGATATTTGTACCGCTCATACAAGATAACTACGCCACCGAGGCAATAATAAATGTTTCTTTATTAACACAACAGTGGATATAATCTTACTTGTAACTTGTTTTAACAATAAGAGGTGGTTAAGAATTGCTTAAATAGCTGTCAAATACATCACCGGTTCCTAGTTTAAACCTTATTAAGAGGCAAGATGGCGGGTTTGACTTACAGCTGATCGAGTAAATTTGTGTTTTAACTCATCATAGCTTTTATTTTTATAAGTAACACTGATATCCAACATATAGCCCTGACCCTGCGCATGATACATTTACCTCAATACGCGGGACTTTCCATCTCACAACACCCAGACATTAAACATTTACTGATAACACAAACATTCATCCACTGCGGTAATCGAACCCTGTCTCTTTCCATAACTGGTTCATCGCCCCCCGTGCCACTGAGGCCGTCGGGGTTGAAATCATTATCACAAAATGTCCTTCGTTACCTACATAGGGGAACTCTTCGAATGCAATGCGTTAGCGCAGTGCATTGTATTTCAAAGTATTGATGTTGCTGCTGTTTGTAGGTAGTCTTATTGCTTACCATCAGGTCATAGTATTGCTCGTCTCGTCATTCGTTTAATTAAAAAAATATGTTACAAAATGTCCGATATAATGCGCCTTCTATCCAAACCCAGTACAAACATTAGCTGAGGACTTGAGAAAACGTGATCAAACCCCAACTACAGTGTTGATGGTATCACTAAATACTAGTTATAAATAGTCGAGTAACTTACCCTCAGGCGAGGGGTTTGCTCGTCCCGTCATTCATTTGAATAAAAATATGTTATAAACATACAACGTAGTACATAAATGCACCGAGGACTTCGTAAAAAGTGGCCTTCCACACCCTGCACCAAACAAAAGGTCGCTTCCCATCTCAGAAATTTAAAACATGGAAAATAAATGGAAATTAAAATGAATATTTTATGCATAGCGGGCTCAACTCTCTGGGGTAATGCCCCGTACCTCGTCAAGGCTCGTAATTTCATAACTTACTTTATCATCAAAACATAAAGATAATGGAACAGATTTTACAGCTCGCTTTGACATACACTCCACTGAGCGTAGTTACTTGAGGATTAAAAATCACACCACACTTAATTAGACATTATAAATCTACCTTAGTGCGGCAATTTGTTGCTTGCTTTTGCATAATCTTTGCCAGTATTTTAGAGTTTATGCAAAGATATAAAACGATGTATGTTTTGAGAATATCATAAAGGAATCTTGGACAATGACCAGGAGGTTTTAGAGCTATCATAAATCAGCAACGGCCACTGTAAAGATATATAACGTGTATGCGTTATATGTTTACCGCCTTCACTACCGAAATAATCTTATTGAGAAGTGTTCCGGTAACAACAAATGAAAATAGGTACCTAAATTCAACAGTCTATTGCTATCTCACATGTCTACAATTTTTCATCAATAACTATGTACCCTTCTTTCTGAATTATCGCTTGCTGTAATGGTGAAAGAAAACATCGCGAGGAAACCTGCATACTTGAGAAATTCTCTATAGGAATTTTAACGGTGTGTGAAGTCTACTAATCCGCATTAGGCCAGCGTGGTGGACTAAGGCCTAATCCCTCTCAGTAGTAGAGGAGGCCCGTGCCCCACAGTGGGACAGTAGATAATACAGGGCTAACATTATTATATATAACTAAGTACCCTTGTAGATTACATCTAGTTATGGATTACAATGATTAGACGAGGCAAATTCTACCCCGCTTTTCGAAAAATTTATGATCATTTCAAATATTTACAAATAAACATATCATCGCTTATATAAATGAGGCGCCGCATTAAAATATTACAACTTAAAGAATAAATATAACTAAAAATACACATGTATATCACACTTGTTAGCACCCATGATGAAACATGGTGATAAATTGTGCAAATAAATAGGCTAATAAAGATGATAGCTCGCATAGTAAACATTTCATTTTAAATGCTTCGTATAAAATCTTATAGCATATCGTTTAGATTGATGACTGTAGTTTACATTATAATACTGGATGTTGAAATTTAAATTTCGCTATTATCTCTCCCAAAATATTGAAGGTTCAACGACTCTTGACAGACGGTTCTGTGTGTCCTTGATCTAGTAACAGAATTTTTGGCTGTGGACAGCTTTCTATGTATATTTAAATACGAGTGGCATTAGGATCCTCCAGAGGGAATCCTAAGTATACGATAAATGACAAGATACCTACAATAGTTGCATCATACATTATCTGTAAAATTAAGAAAGATAGGCCTGTGGAATAATCGTATGTGAAATGAACAGTCGCCGCCAATTGTACGACGCCCAATAATAGGGTAATAACCTAATTTCTGTTCAGTACATTAAACAAATATTTATCTCATATATATTCTAATAAACAAAGATTGATAAAAATGTAATAAAAATAAAAAAATAATTAAGCCTGTGAAAGAGAAAAAGAGGGCTCAATACGCGCACGTGACGTCATCAGGAATTACGATGCGTGCGAAAGAATGAGATGGAACGATATCCCAGCGCAGTGGAGCCCACTTCTGCTCATTTTAATATTGAAATATTAATTACTTACTGCCCCATTTATAAACGCAGTTTTACAGAAGGTCTTATTTCTTACTATTTGTTGTTCTATATCGGATAATGTACGAAAACAAACAGGGAAAATATACTATTACACCACATAAAAATATATGGATGATCTCAAATGGCAGTAAATAAAAACTCAATTTATTGCATAAAGCCGCAGGTATTCAATTTGAGTATATGATGTATACCTGTATACACCATACAAGACCCACGTAAGCCGATAACAAATTAATATCGACTAATCTTTGCATCTCGATTGGTTTGTTCAAGCCATGTAATAGCATGGCTTTATTGGATTATGGCTTATAAATACCAATAACGAAGCCTTTGTAAAAAACCATAGAAGCAATATTTAACAACAATTTACTGTAAGTACCTTTGATAACTTGAATAATCTTCTGGAGAATTTTTCTATTTTAAACAATATTATCTTTTGTAGAAGCAAATCTTCTGCTAAGTATAAAAATTTAACACTTATAAAGCGTGATACGAAAAGAGGTGGCCTTCGCAACAAGCAAAATCGTTGAAATCTACTCATATTATAGAACAACGTCCCTTTTCTATCTGTCTGTATGTTATCGATTCTTTCAACATCTACGGGACGAATTTTTAATAAATTAGTATGGAGATAGTTTACGACCCTGGGAAGGTTAGGTTACTTACTATCTCGGGAAAATATATAGCGGGAATTTATCTCGGGAAGTTGTCCGGGATAAAAGTCCCGCTATATATAAAGGAGTTCCTTCACGCGGCTAAAACCGCGAGCAAAGACTAGTATAGTATATTTTTATATGCCTCCGACTATTTTGACTTATCATACAATACACTGTAACGCAAAAAAATCAATAATAGGAGCATTACTTATTACTTTGTTGAAGGATAAAACCGGGAACTTATTTATCAGCAAAGTACAAAAAAATGATAATATAAAAAGGTGTAATTTTGTCTCATGAACACTAAACCTACGTCAGCAAACCATTGATAAATGTGCCTTCCTAATATTAGTTATACATTAAACAGGAATATAAATAAGTTGTCTATAAAGCAGTTACAAGATATGAGATTCCACTACCACACGTATAAAATAAAAATACTAACGCCAAACGAATGATTTACTCACGAGAACTACTACAATGTACCAGCACGTAGTACAAGTCGGGATATATTGCTATGTCCATATCAACATTGTAGACACAACACCTCACCACACGTATCATTTACTAAATATTATTGCTTGATCTTTCCCCAAAGTAAAGTTACACTTTCTAATTTTGCGGGATAACAAGTACCTAATAAGTAATCCAGGCCATCGTATATATGTTTGCCAAATTTCTTCCAAATCCGTTCAACAGTTGTGCGTTATCTTCTCACAAATATCCAAACATTTTAAAAAATAATTTATCGAAATAGTATCACAGAAAGATGGGGATCTCTACCTAATCAAATAAATTTCAAAGTTTTATATAATTTCATAAGTCACATAACAGGTCATAGTGACACAATTTAAACGAAACCCTTAAATACAGACTTGTTCCCAAAATTCTCGCACAAAATAATTAATTCGACGGCTATTCGCGACTGATTGCGTTACACTGATGAGTATTTAATTTCGTAGCGCTTTCGCCGTAATTTTCAATTTGCTGGAGCTTGTTAGCTAATTTCGTACAATCGG
>NW_023592839.1:0-8910 GCF_014839805.1 Manduca sexta | reverse complement strand
ATAACTTGGAAGATAGATTAAAAACTATAATTGTTTTGAGATCTGGTACCCGAAACACAGACAGACTGTCCCGTGAATTTCAAATCAAGCAAGCTTATGATAAGAATCTTCTCATAAATCGTGATAAATATAAAGATTTGATTAATCTATGCCAGAGTGGAGTAATCCCGGAGAAGTACCACAGCTTTTATGAAAACTTAAAATTTGGTGACATCGTTCAAGAGGTACGTGACACTATTTCAGAAGAGGAGGAATAATTAATGATAAGACTGACTATGTTGTTAATTTCAATAATTAAGTGCCATTATTATGGTGATATTAGGTTTAAGGTTGATTGTTTTGCCATTTTAGTCTTTACTTATTATTTTAAAAGACTTTGTTGAAAACGTTCTGTTTATTTTTTGACAGTTTATTTTGTAAGTATTTTGTTTAGAGGTTGAGGTCGTTTTTTATTTTTATTCTACAAGAATTATTTTATAATATTTTGGTAAAACATATTTTTTTACAGTAAGTATTAAGAATATAATAATGTACCGCTGTTAAGACTGATTCTCTAATCTGAAACCTGAAATGTGATTATAAAGTGCCATTGATAATATACTTAGATTTTATAATTAGTAGATACATACATATATATATAATATGGATCTCGTTTTCTCACCAAATTGTGATAATACAATGCTTGTGATTTTAATAAAGTTAGTTCATTTTAACATTTGTGACTTTTATTATGTACCTATATTTAAGAAGTAAGGTAGTTTTTATTCGTATTTTTTTAATATTAGTCATATTTGAAACAAATATAAACAAATCATTATAAAATTGTCTTTCATTAAAAAAAAATATTTAAATACGACATATACTTGTCTGAGTTTTACACTTAACAAAGTTGTATGCGGCACTTACAACGAATAATAAATTAGTTTGTCCAAGTAACTTTGTAGGATATGACAGATCCGACAAATTACAATGAGCCCTGATCCGTTATGAAAGTCATTTGTGAATTTTCACATATTTAGAAAAGAGAAAATAATATTGAATTGCCACGTACATAAGCTCTTCAACGTATATTAATGTATTATAAATTTTTATAAACCTAGCTCGTATACTTAAAAAAATATAAGCAATTTAAACTTTGATGCGCTCTCCTGTAAAATTGCTAATTTGCAGATCCGACTCTGTTAATAGGGACAGGCGATATAATGACCTGCATGATACACTGCAGCACTATGTCGGGCAGGGACGCGAACTCGTTGTCCTTCGCGAAGAGCACCTCGGCGGCGAGCTCGCGCGTGCGCCCCGACACCACGATGGCGGGCCGCCGGCCCAGCGGGTACTCCACGGGCCGCGCGGGCGCGGGCGCCGCCTCCGAGCCCCAGCGCGCCGCGCGCTCGCGACTGCCCACGAAGCACGTTTTCACTGCGCGCGGACCACATGTTACAGTTCATCATTCACCAACTAGCTGGTGACTGATTAGTTGCTGTTTAATTTGGTCAGTATTAAACATTCAAAATGTAACATGAAATTCATTTTATTGTTGTTCGGCATTACTTCCTCTCTCTTGTGACAGAAAATGTAGTGTTTGTTAGTTTGACAGCGACAATGAATAATACAGCATTTTTTATAATAGTAGAGCGGTGGGGAGAAAATTTTGTTTGCTTGCTGGCATTGGAAGCAGAAGGTTTCAACTGTAATTCTGCCAATGTTGATTTGCTTTCTTACAATCAAAGTAATGATTACAAGATTGTATGAATTAATGTTTTTGATTTAGTTTTTTTTATATTTAATCCACTTTGATTTATAAGTATTTATTATTTGTATTCTATTCCTACATAAGGAATATTATTTTTTCAATTTGTTATAATGATTTTCCTAGATGGTCAGAGTAAGATGAATTCTTTGTGAAACATAATATTATGGACTGTACATAATGCATAATTCATATTGGTGTTTGAGTTCATGATGACCACTTATATTTTTATTAAACAACTGAAACTGCAGACTTCATTAATTTTCCTTTTAATTGTATGCCTGTCACAGTAACTAATTCACAGTATGTACCTCCATTGATAATATATTTTCTTGTTCCATCCATAAACAATTTTGAAATCATTGATTTATGAGTGCTAAAAAATACTATTTAGAGAGTGGAGAAATCTAGCTGGTTACCTTTGATATCCTCTATAACATGGTCGGGCAGGTTGAGCGTGGTGCCGTTGTCGTCGTCGAGCAGGCGCGCGAGCTCGGCGTGTATGGCGTGCGCCGCCAGCGGCTGTGCCTGCAGCGCCTGCAGCACCACGCATGCGTGCACCACTGCAACACACATGTGGCGGTACAGTTAGCATACTCACCACCATCTCGTCAACATCAATGGAATTATGAGAAGACCTATGTAGTTATATGATATGATAAATCACTATAGTTGACACAACTATAGTGATTTATCACATAGCAATCACGCAAGATGGCGATAAACGATCCTGGATTGCGATGGTAGAATTTGCATGATGCGCTGCATATATACCACCTCCGAATAGGAAGCGTCGGAGGGGCCGCGGCCAGTCAGGCGCAACATCCCCTTCCATAGAGTAACACAAACATCTGTTCCACTACAGTGGCGTCAACCTTTACGCCGTTAAACACACAATATTTACATATTTTTTTACTTCTTAACGAATTTGTCCTATTTTCTTGGATAAGTACACATTGATTGTAATAGTTGTATAAGAGTCTGCATTAATACATTGCTGCAAGTCATTAAAGATATTATTTTATATTTTTATTTCATAATTAAGTATGCTTTGTGACACTTCTATTGCAATGTCTGAATCATTTTATAAATTTGACTCACCTGCAGCTACCTCAGCCTCTTTAGCACCAATAGATACAATTAGAGTGATAGGAGTGCCGAGAGTGAGAGCACACAGTCGGGGGCTGTCTGCCCACACTACACCAGACACCTGTGCAAACATATTGAATGTTGATTGATATAATTTATATTGAATATTTAATTCCATTAGAATTCTAATTATATGAATCCTTATTAGCTTTTTTACTATAATGGATTGATTCAAAGAATATCAAATGTTCAATATATCATAAGAATTTTTGCTTCATACAATTATATTTCACTATTTACTATTGTCAACTCTTTGTTACAGCACAGAATAATTTATTGATGTCTGTGAGTGATTAAAGCCCCAGTTCCATTTACTTTTGTGAAATGTCTTCTCAAACTTTCACAAAACTCTCTGATTTATAGCAATAGTAAGATTAGGGTTAATATTTCAATGTACCTCATAATGTGTGAATAGTACTTTGGCGAGTGTTTCTCGGAAGAGTGTGGGGGTCAGCAGTGACTCCACCACAACCACTTTACGCTTATTTTGTCACCCAATGGTAATGACCAGTGCCATTCTTAGATATCTAAAATACCAAAAGAATCATTGATGTGTTGCAAGCCTTTACAGTTGGAGTATGATCTCTACTTGATTACTGCTAACTTAACATAAATACATATTTTGTGTAGGGTAACAGAGTGTAGTTATACCTGAAGTATAGTGTGTGCAGCATGTGCACGAGGTTGTCGTAGAGCTCGTTGGGCGAGCTGTACTCGTGCACGCGCTTGTAGCGCCGCTCGGTGGCGCACCAGAACTCGGAGCGCACGATGCACCGCGGCGCCGCCTCGCCCGTGAAACCGAACCTTCACACACACACCAACCACCATTATACTACTTAAATGGTTTACGTATTATTAGCAATATTTTTGAATAAACGAAACTCGGTAAACTATAAAACTAAATAAAAAATGATATTTTCTTGGTGATACTAATCCAGTTCACTTTATAGACTGTAGTTTTCAATGATAATTTGCATTTGTTTTTGTTGCACTGCAAGGGTAGTCAGTCACTCACTTGGTGTACTCGGTGCCGAGGTCGAGCACCACCGCTTGCTTCTCCTGTATCAAAGCTATACCCTCATACAGAGCCATCGTTCACAACTTTTTCAGTACTTTGTTAACATATTTTCACTATAACAAAACAGAAATTATTTACTCCGAAGAAAACGCCGGATGACATCACAATCAATGTTGCCAGGGCCCTTGAGTCGTAAGTTACGTTTCGTTTCCTGAAATGTTACATTGTTGCTGCAAAAGTTACATTATTGCTTTTTAATTTACGCGTTATTGGCAAGCATTTCTGTAGCTACGAAACCGCGGGGACTCGCGAAGTAAAAAAAGTGCGCGCGTACACTCAAGCAAAATTAAGTTTTAGTATATGCAAGATACGTTTAATTTTGTCATGACGAGCCATCCTAAGTGTGATATGGAGTGAAATACTTTTTAGAACCCGCCAGTTTTAGGTGCGTTCAATTTGGATGCGTTGAATAGAAATGCGTTCGTAAACTGTTTATAATAAATAATTTATATTACAAATCTCGTTGTTCTCAAAAGTTACGAAAATTGCCTAAAATATAAAAATTACTTACATGTTACGCGAGAGGGTCAAAAGTAACGAAAAATGTAAGAAATGTAACCTTCTGGCAACACTGATCACAATATCTTCCGAAATATGGACTGTCAATGTCATTTTTGACATCCGTCAGCTTAATTTTTTTTTTTTGGTTTGATTTACTCCTTAAGGAGAAGGCAAAGGCTCCCAGCCATACAGCCTAACCGTCAGCTTAATATCAGTCGTCAGCGCAGAACAATGACAAGCATGCTTGTTCTTGTTCTGAGGTCGTCAGCCACGATTTTAGTGCAGTATGACCAAGAATTTTACAAATAATATACCTAATATAACCAACAATGTGTTACACCTAGTATTTATTATTTATTTTTTTCAATTAGAACGGATAAACCAATTACACCAATTAACTTAATAATAACAACATATAACTATAGTAAAATATGAAAAAGTAAATAATGTACTTAATAAGAATGTCATTTATATTGGAAGTATTCCTATTACACATACCATACCGCTTGAATTTTGAAATATTTAATTTTTTTGTTATACTGTTTTGTATTAAGTCGCAAAATAGAAAATGATCTCAGGAACGACAGCTGCAAAATTAAGTTTCCGCTTCTATAATAATCTATTTGTCATGTAGACATAATATCTTGCTATTTTATTGTTATTACTTAAATATTTTAGGCCTATCTTTTGTAAATTTTCTGTGTAGTACCGGATTTGGTTTTTTTTCTAGTTTTACTCTTTTTAATAGTCTTTCATCATGACAACACATTGATAGAAAGTCAATTTATATATGTATTTAGTTTTATATTTTTGTTTTCTTTATTTATTTAGTAGTTTTCCTATATGAAGGTAAAAACACAGACCATATCTAAAGCTTTACGGTAAGATTTTTTAATGAAATATGTTAAATTGTTTACATTTAGATTTTTCATTAGTTTTCATTATTTATGTCTAGATTTTATAGTGCAACGATGCATTTAACTATTATGTTTATGCAATCCATTTTTTTTACCTCTTGTCTTTATTGAAGCAACGTTTAAATTAGTGATTATTCAATCAACTCATAGTGTTATTTTTTATTTTCAGAGAATACAAATACTGCGCTCATGCCAACTTGGTTATCTCAGACATGCATGTGAGCTGTCCCGTGCCCGTAGCCCCACGTAAAGTGTCATCGCGAGTTGCTACATCTCATTCTCCTCCTTTGGCTAAGTTATTGTTGAAAGCTCAGCAGAAGTCAGAACAGTCGAAGCCGTCGTCGTGCCGCGAACCGCGGTTCCCCCCGGCTACGTCGGCGGCCGACCGGCGTCGATGCTGCGTCGGCTGCTTCGCAAAGATGATCGACTCATTTCTCAACAATTGCTCTTGACATTATGTTTGTCAAGTAAATTGACGACACATGCGATCAGGGACAGGTATAGGTTGAGGGAGGACTGAGATTGTTTGAGTAGAGATGACGATTGAAAGTAAACTATTTAAATAATTTAACTATTTATTTCATTACAAATTCCGCTATGATACATATTTACAAACATAAAAACGAATCGAAAATGTCACGGTATAAAAAATAAGCTTGAGCAGTAAAGCGGCGGCGGCGCGCGCGCGCTGTCCTGAGGAGTGGCCAGCTCTGTACGGCCGTGGCCGCTCCAGCCGGCACCACAGCGCGCGCCGCCGCCGCCGCGACGACGCCGCCGTCCGTCCTCTGTCACTGCCGCGAGCGCCAGCACGCCGCCGGACCGCCCGCCCGCCCCGCAACACACTCCAAAGGGAATTTATTCTTACAATAAATAAAATTAATACTTAATTTTAGTTAATTTCGCGGCACTCGATTGCGAATCTCTGTCTGAATGAGTACATTGTGTCGGCTGCTTTGATTGCGTGCGTTCAGCAGCCGCAGCGTTGTGGAGTAGCGGACGGACGCGTCACGTGGTCTCATCGGAGCTGACGACTGTTTTATGTTGCAGTAAAACAGCCCAGCCTGCGGTCGCGCGGTGCCTCGGCAGTGCTCCGGCGGTGCCGTGCGGCCCGGCGCGGCGTGCTGGCGGCGGCGGCCTCCGCCACCACCACCCCCTACCCACACTAATTGTTCTAAATCACATTTAAATAATGGAGGTGATGAGTCGCGCCTTGAAGTTGACTATCCTCTCGGAGGTCTGCGCGATGCGGAGGATCAGGTCCTGGATGAGGTTGGCGATACCACGGTTGGCGATGATGAACAGCCTCGTGATGGGGCCGGGCACGCCCTCGGTCAGATTGTCGCCCTTGGCGCCGCTGGCGTCGTCACCCTCACCCGCCGCGTCGCCGCTCGACGTCGAGGAGCCCGCTACCAGCTGGAACACAACGATATTATGTTACACTCTGATGCAACACCCACATTCACACTCAACCGGCAGACGCCTTAAGCAGATGACCGTATCTATATGGCATAATTTAATATTATCATGTTTCTTTATGTAGATTGACGTAATGTATAAATCGGTGTCGAGCGGCAACGGCCGGTCTGGTATCTGTGTCACGGTCAGCTAACTTGATTAATTTCACTTTCATATCGTTTGTATGAAAATTTGGTTGCTGTAAGGTAACGATATCAAGGAAATTATGTATCTAATGTATTAAAGTAGGTATTGTTCAATCGCGGGCATTACGTCAGCGGTGTAGTTATGTTGCCGGTCACGTCGCCACGTGTTGCGCCACCGGCCACCAAAACGAACGTCACATTGTCAACAAGTCGTCATCGTACTATTGGCTAGCTTTGTTCCGCTGTTATAATATCAAGATCCGCTGAATGCAACCACTCTGTCGTCAACCGGTCGTTGTGATAGTTGCGCAATGAATGCATGAAAGTTGCAGCGCCTCGCCGATCGCTGTCTAACTCCATCTCAAATAAATTATATAATAACTACAGCTGGTGGCTGTGGCGAGGAGATCTACTTATTGGTTGCGTACGCGCATGTGCAGTGCGACGCACATTAACCACTTTCACACGACGCCGGCGCCGCTTGGTTTATTTCCATTGCCTAATAAGTTGCAATTTTGGTAATACAATTTTTTGGGCCGCTAGGTTAACATGGTTCGGTCGCCGAGGTCGTGTGTTGTGATTTACTTAAATATAAGCGTAATTACAAAATATCTACTTGCTACACTATTATGAGGTTAACTACTGAGTTTTATTAGTTCAATGTACTAAATAAGAAACTACATGGTTACTTAGAAAGGTCTATAAAATATGATTATTAAGTACTTTAGCTCTGATGAATTCACTGCACCTATGGTATGGAACATCGAAAATCATCTGCAGAACTACAAGACTACAGAAGGGGAGAAGAGGCAAGGAAATGAGGGTAGGTAATATTAGCTCGTATATCTAGAGTTATGTGTTAAGATCAACGATTACGTGAAAAGTCTACGAGTGTGGTTGCAGCGGTTGATTAGTGTAGGGCGGGTCTGCGGGTGGTCGCCCGACGCCGCTCCGACGCGCCGAAGTGTTCCTCAAGCTGACATGTATCTACGTGTGCGCTACTGTAGGTGGGTATGTGTGTACTTGTGGGTCGTTGGGGTCCAGGGTGGCGGTGTGCGAGGCAGTCAGCCCCACGTTTAGCGAGTCGGTGCCGGCGAACAGACGGAACGCCGAGCCGGCCGCGCGGGCCACTGACTCCGCCGGCCGCTGCAAATAAACCTTATAACTGAAGCGCTGCTCGCTGGACTCGCCTCGTGCGGTACCGTACCAACTGTACTCGATCCACTGTGTGAAAGCTCCTCAGACAACACACTGTATACTGGAACACTGGGCTAGCCTGACGCCACACTTGTACAATGTATAGGATGTAATATATCATTCGGAAAGTTAATCAAGAAAACAGAAAGCAGACTGATAGAAGATATTATTATGGTTAAGAAAGTTATTGGTTGTAGTATTGAGTTAATTTGCTTGGATTTTGTATCGACATGATTAAATAAAGTATTATTGGAATTGTATAAAATGTATCTGGCCCAAAAGTTGTGAATGACGAGGAGAGGTTGTACTCACTCTGATGATGTCGAAGAGGAAGTTGCCGGATCCGCCGCCGGAACCGCCTCCGCTGCCGCCGAAGCTCAGGAACCTTTAACACACACAGAACGTAAGCTCAAGGCACCCATGAACAGTCTAGAGGCAGCTTGTTCGGTCCGTAAAACCATTTCTGCTTTCAATCGCAGATCACAAATAACAGTACAAATTTGTAAATTGATCGCTTCGAAAAACGAACTCAACATATTATATTATACTACCTATGTACTTTGTTTATCTGAAAAATAGTTTCAAATTCTTTATTCATAACTCAGGTGTAATGTATGAGCCGTGCAGATGTAGGTATTTTAGGTTTCATAATAAGTGATAGTTGTGACATTTTATTGTTTTTCCTTTCACCGGTGGGCTTCATTTTGGCATTTATTA